>NC_133811.1:28077524-28222524 GCF_043250625.1 Sebastes fasciatus
TTATATATCTGGTCTGGTCTGGGAACGCCTCAGGGTCCACCAGGAAGAGCTGGAAAACGTTGCTGTGGAGAGGGACGTCTGGAATTCCCTGCTCAGCCTGCTACCTCCGCAACCCGGCCCCGGATAAACAGAAGAAAATGGATGGATGGACTTTTCTATCTTTGTGAGGACATGTGGGGCTCAAAGGAACAGCAGCATATACTATATACTGTGTACTGCACAATCAGCAACAAAGAGACACTTGATTAGTCTTAATGAGTCTTAACAGGATTTTAATGGCTTGAATGTCTCAGGCTTCACACACAAATGATGTTGCCGTGTGTCATTATTTGTCTGTGCTCCGGGAATGAAGAAAGCTGTTGAAACTGATGACAGAGCAGCTGATCAATACTCAGACTCCCATTACGATCGGCTTCTAAAAACATGATCTGAAGTGAGACGATCGATGAACAGAAACTGTCTCATCTTGTTACAGTCAAACATGTTTGTGGGTCAATAATGGAAAAGGAAAAAATATAGTCGTCATTATCGATGAAGACAAAAGACAGACAAGAGACAGAAAAACAAGATGGAATTGGATGATGAAATGATAGAGTGTTATGTTTTATGTCTCATTTCACACCTTATGAAACATAAAAGCAAGTCAAAAACAAGACGACATTTTTATAAAAACATTCATGATTCCCAGAAGATGATTTGAGTCTATGTGGAGGTAGAAGGAAGTTACAGCTTTTATTGATTCCAGTTTAACTACTGTTGCAGCGTACTTCACTCACTCACTCATCACTCATCTTCAACCTCTTATCTGGGGTCGGCTCGCGGGGGCAACAGCTCCAGCAGGGGACCTCAAACTTCCATTTCCCGGGCCACATTAACCAGCTCTGACTGGGGGATCCCGAGGCATTCCCAGGCCAGTGTGGAGATATAATCTCTCCACCTAGTCCTGGGTCTTCCCCGTGGCCTCCTCCCAGCTGGTCGTGCCTGGAGCACCTCCCAAGGGAGGCGCCCAGGGAGCATCCTTACCAGATGCCCGAACCACCTGAGCTGGCTCCTTTCAACGCAAAGGAGTAGCGGCTCTACTCCGAGTCCCTCACGGATGACTGAGCTTCTCACCCTATCGGCCGCTTGTATCCGCAATCTCGTTCTTTGGGTCATGACCCAGCCCTCATGACCAAAGGTGAGAGTAGGAACGAAGATTGACCTACCGGCCTTCCCGCTCAGCTCTCTTTTCATCACAACGGTGCGGTAAAGCGAATGCAATACCGCCCCCGCTGCTCCGATTCGCCAGCCAATCTCACGTTCCATAGTCCTCTCACTCGCAAACAAGACCCCGAGGTACTTGAACTCCTTCACTTGGGGTAAGGACTCATCCCCTATCTCTGCAGTGTACTTATTGTTTTGTTATTTTCCTTCTTTTAAAGTCACCAGAATGCAGCAAACAAAGTCTCCGAAACTCTAATTCTTCTAGGTGAGGACCACCAGTCACCCAACTTTCGTTTTGAAATCCTCCCTATTTTTTAAGCCTCTAGGTTGGCGAGTATGAGTATGAAGGCCGTGCTGTGTGACACCCACCTTTGGCTCGGTGGTCCTCCTCTTTGGGACACTGTCCTCCCTCCCACCAGCGTCTCTTCAGGATCTCCAGCCTGTTGCTCTCCTGCAGCTGTAGGATCCCCAGAGTGATCTCGTCTCTGTACGGAGAACCTGAGGAGTGATTCACCAGCAGAAATCCAGTCACTGTCCAGCACATTCAGCTCTTTTATTCAGTGCTTTTTATTGAAGAATAAAGTTACATCCACAGTTCACCCGCTCACCTCTCCTTTATTAAACATGTGTCGAGCTGCGCTAAACAGACTCAGCGTGCTCTTTACTGCTCGGTGGGTTTTTATATTGACATTTTCCTTCCGGGGGAGCACATGTGCCGATAAAGTGAGAAATGTTAAGAGAGCAGAGAAAGAGACGAAGCAGCAGCTGCATCTTTGGTACAAATCAAACAAACCTGCTGCTGTTTTGAATCTCGTTTTGCACCTGAGGTCTGTATACAAAACTAAATATAGACCTCTGGAATTGGGAACGTTGCTTTTGGTGACTGGTTATAAATTTGAAAGACGTTTAGCAGCAACATGGTGTCCATGTTTCCTAGAAATTAAGTTTACTATTCATTTTGCCAGATGAATCTGCAAGCTCATAATTTATTTGTTCTGGAAGATTGCGTCTGGTTCCCCTCCACATTGGACAGATATTTACAACCGTTTATCTATCTAACCGGTTATTTTAAGCCAAACCACGATCTTGTCCTAAACCTAACCAAGTTGTTTTGTTGTCCAAACTGAAGAAAGTTGTTTCCTGTGAAGACGTAAGTTTACTTTGAAAATACACTATGCAGGTAAAGAGCGTATTGAATTATCGCCGTCCAAAACTGACGTTAGAGCGATACGTAGAGCGTCATAGTTTGAAGCTTAGGGCCACTGACTGAGCAACGGTATTTGACGAGTTGGGAGTGAGAACACACATATCGCTGTGAGAGCAATATTCTAAGAAACACTGTAATAATGCAGCCCTGAAGTCCTGCAAGTTACAGGACGATGATTCAGCCCTACGGTCACTTCAAAGAGTCTATATGATATCATATCACTACCTGTCGTTAATATTTTGTCCACTACAGCTGTGAATTTACGATCCTTCCATCCTAACCACGTACTCACTTCCTCCCCGCTGCTCTCCTCCATCCATCTTCTCTCTTATTCCATTAAAATGTGACGACGACTTTCACCAAACGACAGACAGCAGGAAGTGTGTGGGTGGTTTTCAAGGTAAAAGATAATTTAGGTCTTTAACAAACTCATGACACTTTTATACTCCATATTTTAAAGATACAGAGTGATTCATTTGTCAGCACCTGACTTCCTTTTCTTTAGGTTTCTAGTCTTCCCTTTGAAGCCAGATATCTTGTTTGGCGAGTTTCCAAAAGAATGATCAACTTCAGGTAATATTTCTTTTCCAAAATGGATGGAAGGATGGATGGATGGATGCCATTTCAGACTTTCCTCATTCTTCTTCTACGTGCAACGCACCAGGCATTTCATTAACCTCTTTTACCCAACAGACCCGGTACTTGACTTTGGATTATTTTCTGTTATCTTATTTACGTTGTTATTGATCTTATTTGTTATCTACTTGATTATATTTCATTATTATAATAAAACTACTCCATTTGGAGTCAAAATCATGCAATTTTGTAGTTTTTCATTGATTTTATACTGAGCACAATGGTAGAATGTGATGATGCACGGGGTAAATGTCATGAACAAAGGCTCCATTGTGTGCACATAGCCTTCCTGATTCCCTTTCCAGAGGTAAAAAAAACATCTGACACACTTTGGGTATCCAAATGGCCAAATGGAGAGTCCGCCTGGTCCTATCCTCACTAACACCTTTGTAGAATCTATGTGCTTTGTGTTATTTATATCTGCTTTGGCACAGTTTTAGTCGAGGAGTTGCTGAATGAATTCAGTGGCATCTCTGTGCATGGCATCATTGCTGTAATGGTGTTATCCACTGTCTGATCTAGAAAACATTTTAGGCGAGGATAAAAATGTAGATTTTTCCTTTGGTTCATCACAATTTACTCAGACATAGTAACAGTCACAATGTTACTGACACTGGGGATGAATTCTCTGAGGTCTTAACTATCCATAGAGACCAAGACCATGCATATAGACCTGGTAGTTGTGGAGCTATTTTTGATTTATGTTTGGGTATGTCTTTCTAGGCGAACCACACCTTCCAGCACCCTTTAGGGCTTAAGAGGTTAACTACAATGTAAATACATCTGTGGCAACAGCAAACGTTCAGAGAAAGAGCTGTGGTGATAAAGTTTAAAGAGTGAAAGAGACACACAGGGCGGGTGGGCGGGGAGGTGGATGGGTCCAACAAACAAGACTTTCATCCAGTAGACTGCTGTTACGTGTACCTTGCATCAGATTTCACTCTCATGTTACAATCAGCTGTTTGTTCGTGTCCCGTGTTCACAACGTCAAGTCACATTTGCACTGTGCAAACGTACTGTTTCATATCGGTTGAAATGTCGTCCATCCAAAACCGACGTCAGAAAAACGTTCATATCAGCCCCTCAACTAGAGGTCATATCGACCTCCAAGACGTTTATTAGACGTCTGATGGATGTTGAAGTATTTCCAGTTTAAGGAACGACGGTTAAAAAGACTCACGTTCACTGTCGGTTGGAAACAGAAAAACAAATCGAACTTTAAACTCCCAGAACACAAACCACAATGAGTTTAAAGCAGCTGCGAGTTCTCATTTTCTCTTTTGAAGCTGATGCTAATCGCTCACTGTCAGTCAGCCCGGTTAGCATGGGAGACGACGTCTAGCAGGGGCACCGGGGTGATTCTGCTGCTTTCATTTTCATCACTTTAAACAGGCAGGTTGACTGACGGGCCGGGCTCCCAAACACTCCTCTGGTCCCTCTCCTGTCCCCACATCTGCTCCTCCTTCCTCCATTAACTATGCTAATCTATGCGCTAACACTTATCACCAGAAACAAGTCTGAGGCAGATGACGAGGCGAGGCCAGACACCGGCACGAGCGGACCAGAGCCAAATTGGAATCAGGATGGATTTAATTTGCCAAGAACAGCAGCTGCACAAAGAATATGACCTGGTTAACGGCTAAAACAGAGCAAAACGTAAGGCGGCCGCAATATATTACAAACAATATGTGATGTGACAGCAGACTAAACACAATTACACGTCACATAAACAAAGGAGGAAGTAGACACACAGAGACAGGTTGGTGATTTTTCTCTGTTTCCTGGTGAGATGGAAACATTCATCTGGTGTCAAGACCTGCGATTTCATCTTATTCTATATTCTGGACAACATTTGTGCCGTTTTAACTCTGATTGTTTCATTGAAATCTCCAGAAATATACGCCTGTGAAGGCCAGACTGTCTCGAAAGTTCACAGCAAGATTCAAACGAAGAATTTGACATTTTTGGGGGAAGCCAGATGATAAGATTGGGTCTCAAAATTTAGCCTAAGTTTGGAGCGTTATTTAACCTCCTTCGCGACAAGTTAGCATGACATGGTTGGTACCAATGGATTCATTAGGTTTTCTAGTTTCATATGATACCAGCCCTAATTATATATCCACTACTGACGCTATCAAATATGACAGCTCCTTTGGCGTTCACTTCCTGCAGAAATAGCTCTACTTTAGAACTATTGAAGTTATTTTACAGTCTCATGCCCTTTTATGGTGATCGGAGAGGCATTTACCTGCTAATTAGGATCAACTGGACACTGGGTTTCATCATTATAAGAACACAATACGAACAGTTCTGCGGTTTAAGAAAACGTCATGAATCAGATTTTTCTTAGGACCTTTCTCAAGATCAAATTTGAGAGGAAACTCTGGAAGATATTGGTGAACGAGTCCCATTGATACCACCAATGTGACTGATTTCCTGCCTTCCAGCTTTTCTTTTCATTTTCCGTTCATCTCTGAACGGTTTAAACTCCCAAGATGTTGGAAAAGACACGTCTTGGTTACTCACCCAGAGGCATGCCGATGCCGTATCCTTTGGTGTCCAGCAGTCCTCCGATCTGCGTGAGGTTGCAGTTGAGGCTGCGGTAGTACTCGTTCATGGTGCTCTCCATCAGGAAGGCGTACTTTGAGTTGACGACGCGAGCGATGCCTTCCTCGGTGCTCTTCACGAACACGCTGGGCTGCTTGGAGTACATGTAGTTCCACATCCGCTGGTACGTCTGGTAACGCGAGTTCTGGAGAAGGAGGTCGACAAGTTCAGGCTTACCAGGCGTTCCAATATTAGCTTCAGTCGGCTATCTTTACTGTTGCTATCTTGCATCTAAATCTGTTAAATATCACTACGCTTCTCCTCTCAATCTAAACCCACCATGAAGAAGGTCATGGTGGATCCTCCGTGGATGGTGCCGTACTGGATGTTGGTTTGGTCGGCCAGATCGTCCGGAGACTCGATGGGATTATCCATCCTCTGGACGGTCAGAAACGCCGCCAGGTTGGCCGTGTAGGACGAGATGATGATGAGGGTGAACATCCACCTGAGGGGGACCAGAGAAGAAGAGCAGCTATAACCTTTATTTACCCCGATAAACTTCCAAACACTCACTCTTTTCTCTTCATTAAGAGAAAGCAGCAGAGAGAGACAGATGGAGAGCACTGCAGGAAACGTCAGGATTTTTAGGTAAAAATCATCAACCTGAACATGAACTCAGGCTGCAGCAGAGAGAAGCAGGATATCTCGACTGCAGAGGAAATGAGACAGAAGTGATGAGCAAGGGAATTAGGACGAGAGCCGAGGTTTGAAAGAGAGAGATGGAGGCAAACAGAGACGGAGGGAGGGAGGGAGGAGAAAAAGATGGAGAGAAGGAGGAAGGTGAGTGAGACATAGACAAAAAGGAGTTAAACAAATTAGAGTTTGGGTTTTAGTGATTACATTTAAACTTAATTGTATACCTCTAAACATTTGCAGTTGTGATTGGCTGGACAGCCCAGTCACCAGAAAAAAATGTTGGCATTGTACATTTCTGTAAACCACAGATACGTTGAATGTCTCCGTTTGCATTCGGTCAGTAGTACAACGAGCGATGCGCAGAGCAAGAGATGTAGAATATCAAGCGCCTGTTTTTGAAAGTTACATAAAATAACGGGTATAACGAGCGAGAAAGTGGTGGGGGATCGGTCAAACAAACACAGGACTTTCACCCAGGAGGACGCTGTTCATGTCCCGTGTGAAAGCAAAACTAAACGTTGACTTTACGCTTGTAACGAAACGTTGTTACGAAATGTTGTTACAAAACGTTGTTATGTTTGTTATGAAACGTTGTTACGAAATGTTGTTACGAAACGTTGCTACGCTTGTTATGTAATGTTATTGCACTTGTTACGAAACATTGTTATTCATGTTATGAAACGTTGTTACGCTTGTTATGAAATGTTACGTTCATCCACGTTCGTTACGTTAGGTACTGAGTCCTCAGATTTTCTAGTTTCATATGAAACCAGTATCTTCCCTCTGGCTTTAAAACTGAGCCCACTACAACCTCAAAATTGCAAGTTGCGTTAAAAATAATTTGCATTAACTTTGCCAGCCCTTAACCTAATCAATCGTTTCACAACGTTAACCATGATGCATTGTGCGTTTCTGCAAGCATGATACGAGGCTGATATGAAACGGATTTTTGATTCAGAAATGTCAACATTCAACGTATCCCGCAGTTTGCAGAAAGGTCCAATACCAACATTATTTCTGGAAAATTCACAATTGTGATTGGTTAGAAGGTGTGATTACCTTCTAGTAACCAGACACCTACATACCCAGGCTTGTATAGAAGAGGTCTTCACTTAAAATGTGCCTATTTAATATTGCATACCTTAAAAACACTAAACAAGAGTTCTTCATTTATTCATCGAGGGTCTTAAAGACTTAAAAGATTTCAAGCTTCTTCTATTTATGGACCAAGTATGCTTTGCTGGAGTTTTGACCTCGTCAGCTCGCCAGCCAACGAGCCAGTCAGAGAGACACAAATCAGTTTGTTGCAGTTTGTGCCACCGCCATCATGAGTTTTTATCGGGCTAAGTGCCCGGCGAAGCAGCGAGCTGTCAGAGAAAGGATGCTGATGGCCCCTCCAGTCCCTCCAGTATCACTCCACCATCTGTCTGACGGCAGCTACTGGGAATAAGGGAGGGAGGAGGAGTAATTGTAATTTCAGTCTCCACAGCCAGCAGGAGGACAGAGGCTTGGTTTGAAGATGAGGTGATGAAAAGCTTGTCTGTTTTTAAGAGCAGTACTTTAACGGATGTGGTTTCAGCTTCAGAGTGAACACTTGAGACTAAAGTGGAATCAAATAAATCTGAAATAAAGTCAACAAAACAATAACTTTCAACCACATGATTTGCTTAAATCAGGGGTGTCAAACTCATTTGGGCCACATGCAGTCCAATTTGATCTCAAGTGGGCCGGACCAGTAAAACCATTGCATGAAAACCTATAAATAACATCACCTCCACATTGTTCTGTTTCTTTTTAGTGTAAAGTACATTCTGAAAACGTTCACAATTAACCCCACTGAGACCCGCGATCCGACTGACTTAACTGTCTTTTAGAGGCTCTAGTAGGTTCAGTTTTAAAGCTAGAGTGAAGATACAGATATCATATGAAGAAAACCTAAAGAATCCATTGGTACCAACCAATGGGAAGGAAAGGAAGCAAAATAATGCTCCAAAGTTGGGGTAAATTCTAGCGAGGAAAAACTGGCATGGACATTTTCAAAGGGGTCCCTAACTTAAACTTAACTAAGTAGTTTGTTGCTTAAACCCAGAATAGTCGATCTTTTATTAAACCTTACTAAGTAGTTTGTTTCCTAAACCTAACCAAGTCGATCTTTTCCTAAACCTAACTAAGTAGTTTGTTGCCTAAACCTAACTTAGTCGATCTTTTGCGAATCCAAACTAAGTAGTTTGTTGCTTAAGCCTAACCAAGTTGCTCTTTTCCTAAACCTAACTAAGTATTTTTTTCCCTAAACCTAACCAAGTCGAGCTTTTCCTTAACCTAACTAAGTAGTTTGTTGCCTAAACCCAGATTAGTCGATCTTTTGTTAAACCTAACTAAGAAGTTTGTTGCCTAAACCTAACCAAGTCAATCCTTTCCTAAACCTAACTAAGTAGTTTGTTGCCTAAACCTAATTTAGTCAATCTTTTGCGAATCCAAACTAAGTAGTTGGTTGCCTAAGCCTAACCAAGTCGCTATTTTCCTAAACCTAACTCAGTAGTTTTAATTTGGAAAAAGACCAGAGCGGAAATTAACACGTGCGTCACGTGTTGCTGGACATTCGTAGGAAAACGCACTAAAAATACATTGTTGAAAGTTGTGCCGATTGTCACAGAAAAAAGGGAAATTCGTGTCTATGTACACGAATCAGATTACATTTTGTGACTATTTCACAGACTGCCGTGAGACTGTGTTGGAAGCTGTGATGGAAAATTACATTGTATGTAGTGATGTCTCTTTATGCAACAGTGGAAAGTTACTGTCTGGGTGCTCTTCGTCTCATGTAGTGGGAAAGTACTGAGTGTTGACTTTTACTGGGACACTGTTTGGGTAAAACAACTCTTTATCTGTGCAAAACAACTCCTTTTCTCACAGTCCCTGTTGTAGATTTCTATATAGTCACATTGTAATAATCTCTGGGGCGCACTCTTCTGCAGACTTTGTGCGACTCTGTATAACCAGTGCCTCTTCTTGCAAGAATAAAATACAACAAAGACATTTCATCTGTTTGGGATCTTGATTTCAACGTTCATTAGAACTCATCTTGGAATACTGAAAGAATTTCCATTACAATTTGGCGTTGTCGGCAGGATCCTCCTCCTCCCGTAGAAACCCAAGCTCAGAAAGAAGGAGATCGACCCGCCTAACAACACCAACACCATAGCAGGCTCCTCCAGCTCATCCACCCAAGGAGGAAGCTCAACTTCCTCTACAGGGGTGGATGGGGCCGTCAGAGGAGGCCAGCACATAACAACGAGGTCTCAGACAAAGATGGAGAAAGAAAAATGCACCATGGCTGAGGATACGCCTGGAACTGTCAATCTGCCAATGATACAAGTGGCAGGCCCACGAGGCCCCTCGCTTGTTCACCGCCCATGGACTGCCACAGACATTCAGAATGCACGTGCTGACCTCCCTCCACTCAGCAGGACGTTTAAACATGGCAGACTGAGATCAGGTCTCCGGGCTGGGGGAGGAGATGGAGTGTACAGAGAAGGGAACCCACTCAACCACAGCAACTGAACAGGGAAGTACACACACACACACACATGTGCTGCACGCAACGTAGAAGATGCTTTGCCTACTAACCTTGATTTAGCTCAGATGATTCAGGGTAACATTAAGTTTCCTAGTGGACTCCGGAGCAACAAATTCAGTGATAATGTTAAAATGCTTGCCCACGGCAAAAACAAGTGGTCAATTATTCTGATACAGGTGAAACATGCTTTCCTTTTATCCCCATCTTGTGGCTCAGGAAAATGACATCCTTGACACACAATTTGGCCCACGCGCAAGCAGAAAGCATGTCACGTGAACACCGGCACTGCAATGCACATGTATCACATGGACCTGACAGACATTTTGAAGAAGTATTCTTTAAAGACCTAAATGACACATTGAATACATGTGACATGTATGTTTCAACCTCACGTTGTGCTGTTTCTGTCTCCCTCTCCCCTGACCAGCTGTCTCTATTTGAGGTAGAGGGTTCTGGTCCACATGTTGCACTCTCCAACAGCAAAAATGACCAATGGCGCAACCTGGGACCTTGAAGCAAAAACTGGCTAAGTGCTGTGAAGATACAAATCTTCCATGGCCCAAAGCTCTACCTATTGTCCTGATGTATATGAGAATGAGGAAACGAGCACAAACTAACCTAAAACCTTATGAGTGTCTCTTTGCAGCTCCTCCTCACGTTAGAGTTGAACCACCAGGAGAACCTCCCCCAGACACTGCTCTATGTGAAGATGCTATGCTAACATATTGCATTAACGTCTCTTGTACCCTCTCTGACATCAGGAAACAGATCACTGCTGCCTTACATTCCCCTGCCAGCACGCCCCTGCATAAGCTCCAGACTGGTGATTATGTGGTGGTGAAGGACTTTAGGAGAAAACACTGGAAAGCTAAGAGGTGGCAGGGTCCATTACAGGTGCTCCTAACTACCCACACCGCGGTCAAGGTAGCTGAGAGAGCCACGTGGATCCATGCCAGCCGCTGCAAACGCGTTCCTCCTCCCAGTGAACCTCCTCAACCACCTGTCTTAACGGAGGGAATAGACTCCGACGAGTAAGACACATATATGACCATAATAAAGTCATATCTGTGATCAAAAACCACACTTACTCAGACACACCCGAGTAAGGAAGGTGGGGTCAAGCCCCACCTTGTTCCTGTCACGTTGATAACACATACTGATTTGTTTCTGAGATAAGATTCTACAGACGACACCCATCTTCGTTGGACTACGATGGAACGCAGAACTGCGGTTACATCCTGTTCAATCTTGTGTTTAATTTTTGGTGTTACATTAATGTTGTTCTCTTATGCTTTGATGACCACTCCCACGGAGAACACAATCCACCTTGTGAGTAAAAGGCACATTTGGCAAGAGACACACAATTTTGGCAGTAATTTGTGGTATCAAGCCCTCACGATATCTGTACGACGGATAACTAATGAAAGTTGTTATGCTTGCTCTCTTATGCCTCATGCTACAACCAAGTCGACGCCGCTAGTACCATGGGTCTTAAACGCTACTGAAACGCTCTCAGCGATGGTTGCGCTTACCATTGCTGACGGTCCAAATAGAGTGGGTAACATGACAATCTATGCCAATTGGGTAAATTAATCCTTAGTTGATTATACTGGTGCTTTGATTCGTATCTGGGACTTTGGTTCTTTTGCAAACTCTTCTATTACCACCATGTCTGCCCCACTATTCTTTACAAAACAAAGGATCTGTTGAATAAGAAGTGTTTGTATATATTGTATTGCTCACTTAAAATGCCATATATGTTATATAATGTTGAGATTGGGGAAATGTATATAAAACAAATATAGACCCGATAATTAAAATCCAGAAAAGAGCTTTTAGAATAAATACATAAAGCTTCTTACCGTGAAACTACAAATCCATTATTCATAAAGTCAGGTATCTTAAAATTTTTGGATATTGTGCGTGTGAAGACATTAGAAATACTATTTCAAGTTAGGAATACAAGCCTTCCTGTGAGTGAAAAAACAAAAAAAAAAAAAAAATGAAATGGTTTATGATTTATGATTTACTTCTTTACTTAGATTTTGTTCCATTTATTTCTTATTCTATTATCTATCTTGTTTCATTGTATAAGAATGAAGATTGACTTTATATTAAGTTTAAAATTTAGTGTGTGATGTCATTTAATCAAGTGTGTTGGGGTATATTTGAAACTTAATCAGGTAAATCACCCTACATCACCCTGATGATGATCGGTTTGGACGGAAGGGGCAATATGGGTTTTCCCTCTTTTGTCATTTGAGGTTTTACCTTTGTCCTGTCCAGATAGAGTAGTTAGCGCATCTGGTCTTTTTGCTCCATCTCCTGTAAAACCGAGGCGGAGTTTTTGGCCATTTGTCAGTAGGTGCATGTGACCTGCGACCTCTGTCAAAGAGCTCTCTAAACCTTTACAGGGTTTGGGGGGTTTACCAGTACTTGGTAATTTTCCTTGGGAGGCCTTAATTGGCTTGAAGACAGAACTCATAGGTCATTGCTAGAGGTTAAGGGTGAGCCTTTTTTTAATCATGTATCATTATATGCAACTAAAATAATACTTAATTCACAGTATGGCTCTCGATACTTTCTGTGATGTATTACTATTATGATATAATTTGAATCTCAATGAATTATTATGTCTGATGGAGCACTATACAGATACATCATATGTACATACTTTTATGTTGATCAATAGAATGATCAAAAGGGGGAAATGTGATGGAAAATTACATTGTATGTAGTGATGTCTCTTTATGCAACAGTGGAAAGTTACTGTCCGGGTGCTCTTCGTCTCATGTAGTGGGAAAGTACTGAGTGTTGACTTTTACTGGGACACTGTTTGGGTAAAACAACTCTTTATCTGTGCAAAACAACTCCTTTTCTCACAGTCCCTGTTGTAGATTTCTATATAGTCACATTGTAATAATCTCTGGGGCGCACTCTTCTGCAGACTTTGTGCGACTCTGTATAACCAGTGCCTCTTCTTGCAAGAATAAAATACAACAAAGACATTTCATCTGTTTGGGATCTTGATTTCAACGTTCATTAGAACTCATCTTGGAATACTGAAAGAATTTCCATTACAAAGCCCACCACCAAACATCATCCAACCAAAGCAAAACTATCTGACACACGATGCAACGCAGTCTGGCACGGCCGACATTAGAAGAGTATCACATTTATAAGCTGATGTGAAATCTGAATGTGCAGAAAAATGAGGGTCAGACGCTGCTTCGAGTAGGACAGAGGATACGAGAGGAGGAGACGAAACGAGAAGAGAAACTGACATCATCATGTTACCATCTGTTCACCTTCAGCTAATGTTCCTGAGGAGGGAGGGACGAGCAGCTGCGACACCATCAACACGATTCACAAAGTTAGAGAGTGTTTTCCACGGAAGAGGAAAAATAAAAATGAAGAGTAAATTAAAACAAAATCAAAAAAATGAAATGATAAACACAAGAAAATGCAGAAGATGTAAAATGGAAGAAGTGGAGATAAAACCAGACGAAATAATAAATAGCCACTAAAACTAAACTTAGAGTATTTAGGGTCCGTTGCACTCTGTCAGGAAGGCCGCGAAATTACGCCAATAAAACTAACATATTGTGGCCATTCCTCCCACCCACGTTAGGTCTGGGCCGATAGAAACCGTCTTATGATTGTGACACATCACGTCAATCTGTCATGAATCAGCCACTTCCCTCAGGGAGCAACAAACCGATCCTGCTGCTGCTTAGCTCGGCTTATTATGGAGAAATATTTGAGTCAGTCCACTTCGTCAAGTGACGCTAAGCCCAAACTAGTCAAATTGAGAAAATATGACGACAGTTATATCGAGCAACAGCGACGGGAGATGCGTCATGTGTCTTCAGGTTCTAGCGAACGAAGCCATGAAGCCGGCCAAGCTAAAGTAATCTGATTACCCGGAATATCAGGGCAAAACAAAGTGGTGTTGAGATGATTCAGTTTGAAATGTGTTTCTGTTTATCATTATGAAACAGGTCTGAAGTATTTAGGTTGAAAAGTTTTAGGATTCAAATAGTTCCAATGACATCTAAGAGTAAAAATAGTAGTGAGCATTATGTTTAATCTATGTTACGATCTTAAAGGGGGTCATTGGGAAATCTTCTCCCTTTTAATGGGTCCCTGGCCCCTAAAAGACAGATACAACCTGCTTGATCTCACCAGGTGATTTCAGACCTAGGCCAAAAACTGTATTCATCATCCTCTCAAACCCTCACAAGGTTACAAACGTCATTCATTCTGGGACAAATAACTGTAATGAGAGTGTGTGTGTGAGTGTGTGTGTGTTCAGGTGAGGTGTACGAACCAGACTCCGCTGACACAGCGGGTGGAGAGAGCCCGGGGCATGATCTCTGAACCCTGCTGCATGAAGCCGCCCACCGGGAACCACAGACTGTTCCCCAACGTGTACTGGTTCTCCAGGACGTCCTTCCGCTCCCGCAGGCACGGGTGAGGGTTATACCACTCATAGGGGCTGAGCCTGGAGGGGAGAGGGGAGAGACCCAGACACAAACATATGAACCTCCTAATTGGACTTCTTCAAACAAGGAGGTGTGTGTGTGTGTGAACTACAAAATTACAGTCAGATAGAGAGAAAAGTGGCTCCAACTGGGTCTAAAATACAAGTAACAACAACAACAAAGGTGATATTCATGTTATTTTGTCTTGTCACAAAGAGGGAGATCTCTCAGCTATTACTTTTAATAAACCCACGACCTCTCCTCTAACAATCTAACACACTAACACACTAAACTGTGATTTGGTGTGTTACCTGGCGGCGAGGAAGAGGACGCAGCTGACGGCGAGGTAGGCCAACAGCATGAAGAGCCAGACAGCCGGAGAGAACGGGTCCAGGAAGGAGAAGTAACCTGGTTTACGGCCCTGAAACACACACACACACACACAAACACACAAACACACAATCCCTACGTTAATCGAGTGTCACTTAGAATTAATTACCAGCCGTGACAGCATGTGGCACCGACTGTAGCGGGAACTACCACAGAAGAAGATGGTCTCTAGGTAGAACTGTTTCCAGTATTCAAAAATAAAACTACATTGATGCATCGATTTATATTCCTACGATCCAACTACATCGATAGGTACTCGGCAAGTTGTCCTCCACAGGGGACGTATATCGATGTTAAATCGTCTTCAAGGTAAATAATCGATTGTATTGACACTAAGAATTTGCACCTTGTATTTAAGCATGAAAAACGTTATATGGATTTATAATTTATCACTTTTAACAGTAAAGAAATGTTAAACGTTACTCCGGTTCACTCTACCCGTGTATGACGACACGGGCCAGCAGCGCCAATCTCAGAAAGACGACAACAAAACGAAGCAGGACCGATGGTGAGGAAGAGCCAGACGAGCGAGAGATTTTGAGGTCCAGCGTGTGGAAATATTTTGGCTTTTGCAAAAAAAGGGAGATGTCATTGATAAATCGTTCGCCGTTTGCAGAATATGCAAAGGACAGATAAAATACTACAGCAACACGACCAATCTTTCCACACACCTACTGAGACGCCATGCACTTTATGTTTTGTTAAATATTATTGTTCTACCTGTAGCGACTTCAGGAAACAAACTAAAGCGGCTGAGAGGCTGAGGTCGGGCCTTGTTTGCTTGTCCGACGCGCTACTAAAGCAAATCACTGAGATCCGAAAATGCGTTGAGCAAAATCTTATTTAATGAAAATTATCAACTTCAGGATGTTCAACAGCGATCAAAAGAAAATAGCTGTCAACAAAATATACGGCGACCCACTCACACACGTACCGTTTCATTTCGTATCGTATCGTATTGTTTTGTATCGTATCGTTTCGTTTTGTATCGTATCGTATCGTATCGTATCGTATCGTATCGTTTTGTATCGTATCGTTTCGTTTTGTATCGTATCGTATCGTATCGTATCGTATTGTTTTGTATCGTATCGTATCGTATCGTATCATATCGTATCGTATCGTATTGTTTTGTATCGTATCGTATCGTATCGTATCGTATCGTATCGTATCGTATCGTTTCGTTTTGTATCGTATCGTATCGTATCGTATCGTATCGTTTCGCATCGCTTCGTATCGTATCGCTCTAGATGATCCAAATACCGTCCTTGGAAAGTGATACGTATCACCGTATTACACCCCTACTGCTGACTGTGTTGAAGTCAATAGGAAAACCCCCAAATTCTCTCTTGCATGTGAGTCTAATGCTCAGGTGTCCACTTACTTTTGACATCTGTTTATTTTCTCCTATTATCTGGTTTTAAGCTGTTGTTTATGTGTGGAAATAAAAAACTAAACTACAAAACGTAAACTTCACACTTATTGTGCCTCTATTTTTCACATCGACGTAAATATTTCTAATTCTGTGTTTTTCTTTATGAGGTCTGGTTCTGTACGTGTTGCATACTTTAAATGGCATCACTGAATTCACACTTTCACACAGACTTTAAATTGAAAAGCTGAAATTGAACATCAGTGGAGGATCTGATGTCTCCAGTTGGCAGCGGTGAATTGTGATAATGACCATCTGCACAGAAAGCTGTCAAACGTCTCCGGCTTACAAACACAACCTTAACTTTCTGATTGACAGTCGTGTATTTTAGAAAATGACTCCTGGAATTACAGCTTTCCCTTTTTTTTTTTTCTTTTTTTTTACATCCTTCAGCCTCATCGCTGTTTGTCAGCACGTAAACCTGCGATTCAAATAAAACAACAACAACCAGATAAACCAGCAGTTACAAGCTTTGACGACCGTCGGTTGATGTTTCCCGGCCAGACGCTTCCCATCGACCCATTTCATCACTTCCCATCCCTGCTGCTTATGACCCTCCCACCACCCCCCCGTCCCGTTCCGTCTACCGGAAAAAAGGATTTGGCAGCGATGAGAGTCGAGGAACTCCCAGATTGGACCCAATTACAGCAGATGACAGGAGCTCTAATGGAGGCAATCAGCTCTCTTTCTGTTTTTTGTCCATTTTGGCTCATTTGAAAAACGCCATGTGAGACTGAAATGTGATCTGAATCTTCTTTGTAACACAGAATCAGACTAGATGTCCCGGGTAGAAACAGAAATATAAAAAAAAGAAGACAGGCAACAGCAGGTACATCCAATCAATCCCCATCGCTCCCATGTTTTGTTGTTTTAGGTGTTTTTCATATTGGCTTCCAATGTGGCATTAAAGCTGCTTCAAGAAATATTTTTGATATTAAAATTGAATCAAATGACTCTCTGTATTGATAAAATAACATTACAATTATAGAAATTATAGTACATATAGAAATTAAATGAAATGATAGCAATACTAATAATTAGTAAACAAGGCGCCGGGGGTAGATGAGATTCACCCTGAGATGCTGAAGGCTCTGGACATTGTTGGGCTGTCACGCCTCTGGTGGTGGTACCCATTAAAAAAAGGGGGACCGGAGGGTGTGCTCCAACTATCGGGGTATCACACTGCTCAGCCTCCCCGGGAAAGTTTATTCCAGGGTGCTGTAGGCTCCGACCGATTGTCGAACCTCAGATTCACGAGGAACAATGTGGACTCCGTCCTGGCCGGGGAACAGTGGACCAGCTCTTTACCCTCGCGGGGCTGTTGGAGGGGTCATGGGAGTTTGCCCATTCAGTCTACGTTTGTTTTGTGGACTTAAAGAAGGCTTACGATCTCAGGTACCGGGTGTTGTTGCTATGAGCCATCCGGTCCTTATATAACCAAAGTGAGAGCTGCGTCAGTGTACTCGGCACAAAGTCAAGGAGAGGATCCGGTTCGGGGACCTCAGAATTGGCTCTTTGCAGATGATGTGGTTGTGTTGGCTTCATCAGACCGTGACCTTCAGCACACACTGGGGCGGTTTGCAGCCGAGTGTGAAACGGTCGGGATGAGAGTCAGTACCTCCAAGTCTGAGGCCATGGTGCTCTGCCGGAAACCAGTGGATTGCCGGGGTCTTGTTCACCAGTGAGGGTAAAATGGAGCGGGAGATGGACAGGCGGTTCAGCGCAGCGTCTGCAGTTATGGGGGCACTATACCGAACCGTTGTGGTTCAGAAGGAGCTGAGCCTGAAGGCAGAGCTCTCGATTTACCAGTCCATCTACGTTCCAACCCTCACCTATGGTCATGAGCTTTGACCAAAAGAATGAGATCGCGGATACAAGCGGCCGAAATGAGCTTCCTTCGTAGGGTGGTTGGGCTCAGCCTTAGAGATAAGGTGAGGTTCTCAGACATCCGGAGGGAGCTCGGAGTAGAGACGCTGCTCCTTCGCGTCGAAAGGGACGCGTCTGGCCTTTGAACGCCTCGGGGTCCCCCAGGAAGAGCTGGAAAACGTTGCTGTGGAGAGGGACGTCTGGAATTCCCTGCTAAACCTGCTGCCCCCGAGACCCGGCTCCAGATAAACGAAAGAAAATGGATGGGGGGATACTAAACATTCTTAATTATAATTTCCTTGTTTGTTAACAGTAAAATAACTATCAACTAAGTTTAATTAACTATCAATGTACTGTTTATAAATGGTGGTTATTATAAAGTGATACTCAGTTGTGTAAGTAACATCAGTTAAATCCGTCGTCACATTTTACTGATCAACAACGACGATTTCCTGTCCCTCGAACGCAGCAGGTGTCACCTCTGTGATGATGTCAGAGCTGTAATAAATAGTTGTGACTCAGATGCTGTGAATAGCAGAGTGATAATATATTGAGCACTAATGAATTGGAAGCAACAGATATAAAGATATAAATTTACACTGTTTAACACCAGGGGGCAAGAACACTGATAAACATGATGTGTGATCATCAGTCAACAGCTTGAGCAATTAAAACGATTACCATCTTAAAGAGTGCTCGCCAGCTATTTAGATAGACGCTCTGTGTGTGTGTGTGTGTGTGTGAGTGTGTTTTATAACGTGCATAAAGCTCTTTATAGCTCCAGACATTACTGCTTTGTTTATATTGTTATAAGACAGAATGTGTTTTGTTGTGTGTGACGCGTTCAGGAGCTCGTATACATTCAGATGGGAGTGAATTGCTGCCAGTGTGTTTAGTTGTCGTGGTATTCTGGTTTTGCTTTTGTTAATATACAAGAAATGTATGTTCTTTACCACGTTACACTAACAGGAAATGATGTGATCGCAGGGTTTCCTCTGGGAATCAGGGGGTTGAAATGGATGTTTACATTCTATAGTTCAAAGCTACTCACAGCTGGTGCTGTCGGGTGAAAACTCTGTATCTTCACAATCTCAACATATAAAAACATCCTGGTTTTAATTGTTGTAAAATAATCACACAATCCTGTGGGTTTTGAAAGGATTTAATCAGGGCCGGCTTAAGGCATATAGGCCATGTAGGTGGTCGCCACCTTCTGGGACGCGCTGGTTTAAAAAAAATTAAAACAAAATAAAAAATAATCTGCCCGGCCGCCCTTGAACGTCACACTGTGGCGTTGTGCACTGATTGACAGCCCTACTTTTCATTGACTAAAACTAATAAAAAAAAAAAAAGCATTAAAGTAACTTTCAGAATTGCTTGTTAACAGCGACACATGTGGCCGTGAAATCCACGAAAGTCAGCGTCGGGCTCGCGCTTGCTCACTCTAAATATACATGAACGAGCGTCGCTCAAAACAGTGAGGCGACACACGTCAGCTAAACGCACAATATCACTCTATATTTCAGCTGCTTGGCAGTAATGTTAGCTGACCAGACGAAGGTCTCTCCATGAATCACTGCTGATCCTAGTGTTGGCTTTTCCTGCCTCAGCGCAGGCTAAGGCAGCGGGGCTGCGCAGTGAGTAACGTTGTCGCCTCCGACCGCAGCCGGAGTGAGCAGGAAGACACTCGGTCGGTAACGAGACGATAACGTTTCTCGCTGCGGAGCCCCGTCACTTCACAAGACACGGGAAACCTCTGTTGGTCTGGAGGAGCTGCAGCAGTTATTTCTGCACAAACGTCCACTGAACATTCACTAGATATAAGTGAATTGAAAACATGTTTCCAGTAAGCAGATTATCAGCGGACACGAGGAACAGTGGGGTCCATTAGAGGCCCAGAAAACCATTCTAGGAGGTTCATTTTGACCTGTGTGTGTGTGAACACCATCATCAGCATGGCCAGTTAGCCAGTCTATCTACTGTGTATAATGGCCACCAGTGCTGCACTTAATAACAGCAGCCTGGTGTTTAGTGGACTGAGTTTATGGAGTCTCGGTTCAAGTCCCCCGATCCAGGCCGGACCAGGAGGTCCTCCTCCCGACTGCTTGTCTGCTCCGCGGCGGTGAAGACGTAAATCAGCGCCTCGGGGGCCGTTACCGTGAGCAACAATGTGCTCTCGCTCAACTTAATCCTTAAATAAACACTTAGGAGAATGAAGTTATGGCGCTGCGGCGTGAGGACGGCGGCGGCGGCGGCGGCTGCACACACATTAAACAGCTGAGTGATCACTGAGTCAATACACCGAGGCACTGACGGCGGACTGGATCAAACATGGAGGACAGATGGTGGAGGGGAATACTGATGAGCTGCAGATGTACAGTATCTGCAGGCAGCGACGCTGCAGCACGTCAGCCTCACAGGAGACGCATCGTTATGTTTTATTGACTACAATAAATGAATAAATGTTTTATTAACATTTATTGTTATTAGCAGAGACATTCAGCTTCAGCTGTCGGCAATAAGTTTAACCCCCTGAGACCCTCAATAGACCTGTTTTAGTCTCTTTAGGGGGGTACAGGGGGTCTTTAGGGGGGATAGCAGGTCAACAGTAGATGTCACATAGAAGGGGTGTACATCAACTGAAAGCTGGGAACCTGGAGATTAATTTGAGATGGACTCAGGACAGGACTCACAACATGAAGAAGACCCTATAGGTGTGTAGAGGTGGAGGCGGCAGTGACTCCAGAGAGCTGCAGCAGCTTCACAAAGCTTCTTGCAGAGTTATTGTTTTGGATTTCATCATATTCTCAGAGATTCATTCTTGTTATTTCTCCATCACCTGTAGGTGTTCTTATACACAGAGGCTTTTACAGCCCGGTCTCACCAAATGGAGTATGAATGACACGGTTATTTGAAAGTCATTTCGCGCAACAATAACAACGCCTTTTTGTTGCTTTTTGGCGTGTCATCTCACGCCATGTATCCTGTACTGACTGAAATGTAAATACATTCACGTGAATACGCTACGCTCAGAGCTAGTGACGTAGATAAGAAGAGAGAGAGACTGCTGATGGAGGGAGGGGAGGTGGATGGGTCCAACAAACACAGGACTTTAAACCAGGAGACCACTGTTCATGTCTAAAAATGTTGTTGAGTTATTTTGAAGTTAGTGTTTTCTGTCCTTATGTTGGGTCAAAAAATACCGTTCTTTCACCCAGGAGACAGGTGTTCATGTCCCGTGTGAAACCAGAAGTCAGCGTTGATTTATTGTCACGTAACTGACGTACTTAACGCCGCTTCCAGAGTTATTTGAACCCAAACCACGATCTTTTCCTCAACCTAACCAAGCAGTTTTGTTGCCTAAACCTAAGTAAGTTGTAAGATATCATATTGTATGAGGACTTTCAACCAGGAGACTGCTGTTTGTGTCCCGAAGTGTTGTTGAGTTATTTTTAAGTTATGTTTGTGACTTTTCTGTATTTATATAACGTTGTTTATGTACGTATTTTATTTAGTTTACATACTTATATTAAGCCCATCCATGATGTTTTTCTAAACCCAACTAAGTGGTTTTGGTGTCTAGACTTAACCCCAACCGTTTCACGGTAACAATGTGGCGTTAAATGACATGCGAAACGCTTAAAATGCGTTATCATGAGGCGCTGAATGTCCATAAAATGTTGTGTATTTATACGTGTTATTATTATTATCTTATTTTTTCCAAGTCATCGACACTAAAATGCATCAGCGAGGAAGAACGAAAAAAAAAAACACATTAAGGAACTGTATTTTTTTAATGCTTTGCAATGGGAGCACTGCTTATGTATGCTACGCTACAAACGCCAGCAGCGTGACGAGGCGTTGAGCGTCTCTTCTGCGCAGAGCGCTGCACGTTTGATTTTTTTTTTGGTCGCCGAGAGTTGAAAAATGTCCAACTTTGGCTTAAAACGCTACGCTCGTCACTGTCACTTTTTACCCAGCCGTTCAATCACAATGGAGGAGGGGCGGGACATATAGCCTACCATAAAGACGTGATCAAATGTGTTCATTATTATTATGAGTATGTTGTGGTCTTACTGTGTTTACTGTGGACTTTATGTTGTCCTCATATCTGGAGCACTGGACCAATCTAACCAGGAGCGTCTGGCGTTTTCAGCTGGGGATAAATGCTTTGGTGGAGACGGGCATTAATCGTCCCCCGATAAAATATTTCAACACTTTTTCCTCTGGAAGCAGAAATAATTCTTGGAGATTTGTGAGTCCTCAGTGTTCACAGGAAACATGTCGTCCTCGCTCCGTCCTCTATGTAAATACATAAAAGGTTTGCTGGCCTGTTTGCAGTTTGTTCACCCCAATTCTCAACCTCAGCAGGCGTCTGTCACACTCACAGGAAGTGTACAAGTCGATGTTTCATATTCCAGTCAGGGAGGCCGAGTCACCGCTCCTCCCTCCGGAGGCTGAAAAACTAATATGTTCCAACCTGTCACCTTCCTCCCAACTGAATCACATCCCCTCTCCTCTCTGGAGGAGAAACATGCCCTCTATCTAAGTCCTCAGCTCTGCTTTCATCTGCTCTTCCAGCGCCGCGTGATCTCTGCGGTCGCAGCAATATTTGCCGTTGCTTCGTCCTGAACTCACAGTTTGAATGTGTGACCCGAGCGGTCGGGAGACGGTCGAGGCCTCCGGCGGCAGAGCTCCAGCTGAAGAGGCGGCTGCTGTTTTTACTGCAGCGTTTTCTCTCTGAATTCACCAAATCATCGGGTCAGACGGAGACACAGAGAACATGTCAACAAGTGCAGATGCTCTGCAGCTACTCGCCAACCTTGAGACCTCAAAAATAGGGAGGATTTCAAAACCAAAGAGGGAGGTCTGGGGGTCCTCCCACAGAAAAAGCCGTTGGAGCCGTTTTTGGCTGCTGTAACCGTAGCCTGTACAGTTCCAGCGCTTTGCATTGTGGGATACAGAAGGCAAGGTTGACAGGTCTGATGCAAAATGGAGATATTTTCCAAATCAGTGCGACATCCGGGTATTTTTGGCATACTGTAGATTTTGCTATTGTTTGCATACTGCAGACTACATGCTACATTTTGGCCAAATCAGTACGTACTACTTATATAGTGTATATGAGGTTGTACTACCAGTATCGTATGAGGTTGTACTACTAGTATAGTATGAGGTTGTTCTACTAGTATAGTATGAGGTTGTTCTACTAGTATAGTATGAGGTTGTACTACTAGTATAGTATGAGGTTGTTCTACTAGTATAGTATGAGGTTGTTCTACTAGTATAGTATGAGGTTGTTCTACTAGTATAGTATGAGGTTGTTCTACTAGTATAGTATGAGGTTGTTCTACTAGTATAGTATGAGGTTGTTCTACTAGTATAGTATGAGGCTGTTCTACTAGTATAGTATGAGGTTGTTCTACTAGTATAGTATGAGGTTGTACTACCAGTATCGTATGAGGTTGTACTACTAGTATAGTATGAGGTTGTTCTACTAGTATAGTATGAGGTTGTTCTACTAGTATAGTATGAGGTTGTACTACTAGTATAGTATGAGGTTGTTCTACTAGTATAGTATGAGGTTGTTCTACTAGTATAGTATGAGGTTGTTCTACTAGTATAGTATGAGGTTGTTCTACTAGTATAGTATGAGGCTGTTCTACTAGTATAGTATGAGGTTGTTCTACTAGTATAGTATGAGGTTGTTCTACTAGTATAGTATGAGGCTGTTCTACTAGTATAGTATGAGGTTGTTCTACTAGTATAGTATGAGGCTGTTCTACTAGTATAGTATGAGGCTGTTCTACTAGTATAGTATGAGGCTGTTCTACTAGTATAGTATGAGGTTGTTCTACTAGTATAGTATGAGGTTGTTCTACTAGTATAGTGTGAGGTTGTTCTACTAGTATAGTATGAGGTTGTTCTACTAGTATAGTATGAGGTTGTACTACTAGTATAGTATGAGGTTGTACTACTAGTATAGTATGAGGTTGTTCTACTAGTATAGTATGAGGTTGTTCTACTAGTATAGTATGAGGTTTAGAATACAGCCAATGCCTCCGGCCATAGCTGGCACTGAGGCATAAAAACAACTTCAAAATTGATGCACCAGAGGGGAAGACACCCCAACTTTGGTCCGTATGGTTCAAGCTCCGTAAACACTGCACTTCCAATGATGCAATTAAGTGTCTTTTATCTGGTAAATGCCACCAACCAAAATGTTACAATGCATCTCAAACCAAGTCTATAATATTACCGGCCATGACCTGATTAGACTGACATCAGAGAGAAGGTAATAAAGTAACTAAAGTAAAGGATGCAGAGGTGAGTTTACCGGATGAACCCGGTAGAGGATGCTGATCCCGAGAGTCATGAAGGGTTTGGAGAAGTCGATCACTTTCTCTCTCTCTGAGGTGATGGTGAAGCCGGCGACTGCCAGGTCGGCTTTCTACAGACAGGGACAGAGAGACAGGAAGACAGAGAGACAAAGAGGAGTTGATTTTAGCCACACTTGTCACTTGATGACCTGCATAGGAAGAGGAAATGGTTGCTTACTGAAAAACACATTTTATTATGTCTTAAACTCTCAAGATTCAATAAATATTATCAATATTATATTTATTTTTTTCTGACTGGAGTTCACTAAATAACTAAATTACTATTGTTAGTATTTGTTACTACAAAAGCTGTTTCAATATATAGTTAGTAATATTAAACTGAATGCAGTGTTATTTAGAAATATTTGAAATCTAAACATGAAAAAATGAGGTGATTGCAGAAAGAGGACGATGACGGGAAGAGGAAGTGATGGAGGCAGATAGAGAAGAAGAGGAGGAGGAAGACGTAGAGAGGACAGAGGATCAGGAGTAAACATGAGGGGAATTATTAGATGATGGAAGAGACAGACGGAGGAAGAGAGACACTTTCAGGTCGACCGGTGAAGCGTGAGAAGCTGGAAACGAGGGAGAGGGGAGAGGAGGTGGAAAAAAAGAAAATCAACATCAACAGGAGGAGAGAGACAGAAATGATGGAGGAGGTCGGCGGAGGTCTGAGAGGAAAGAAACGAAACCGGCGGAGAAGGATAGAAGAAGAAAGTCGGGGTCAAGTGGGGTTAGACGTTGAGGAAATGATGACAGTTAATAAAGACAGTAAATAAAGAATAGGACTTAATATTCAGGTTAAGCTGATATTTGTATACGTGAATAAACAAAGTGAATAAAATGCCAGTGAAAGAGAGATTTAGTTATTCTGCTCCTAATGCCTCCTAATTTATTCTGTAATGAGCTGAACAACCTCCAGTGAATTACGCTCACGTTCAACTGTTTTGCATTAACAGAAAACATTTTAGGGAGAAACACGACGCCTTCAGGAATAATGTTTCCTGTAATGATCTGCTCCCGGATTCAAATCCCAACACGTCCTCCCAGCTCAGTGTTTGAATCTGTGTTGACTCTCAAACAGTCAACAGAGAACTCTGCTGTTGTTATTTATTATGTTGTGATAATTTAATCAGAGAGTGTGCCATTTAAATATCAGCTATCAGTTTCATGCTTAATTCATCTATTCAATGGTAATTTTTCTATGGAGGACAGAACGTGCCAAAATAAAAAATAAAGGAATAAATAAATAAATGAGTCGATGAATAATATTAAAAATAATTGTAGCCATTAATTAATTGATGAAATGTGACACAAATTGACATTTCTGTTTAAATATACTTTTATTTATTCATGTATTTATTTTTTATTAATTTTTACATTTATTTAATTTTGCATTTATTTTTTTTAATTTGTATTTATTTTTAAATGTATGTATTTATTTATGTATTTAGGCATTTATTTATTCATTTCTGCATGATTTTTCGCTTTGTGCATTTCTACCTCGTTATGCAAATGAGGGGGATGTCACTCAACGTGTGTCATCATGGGGTCATAAATAAGGGGTGAAATGCAAAGGGGAAAATCATGCCAAAAATAAATAAATAAATGCATAAATACATACATTTAAAAATAAATAAAAAATAAATAAAATTATAAAATATATAGTAATGATATAATATAATAAAATAAACAATAAATAATTAATAATACAAAATGAAATAAATAAATTTGAAATAAAAAAAATAAACAAACAAACAAATAAATAAATAAATAAATAAATAAATAAATAAATAAATAAATAAATAAAAGGGAAAATTAAACAAGAGTAAATAAATGAGGGACAATAACACAAAGATAAATAAATAAAGAAGCAATTTAAAACAAAAATATAAATTTATGTCACATTTTATCAATTAATTAATGGATACATTTATTTTTTTTAAATTATTTTTGCCATATTTTGCTCTATATATAAATAATGCAACCAGCCACCAGGTGGCGATCCAGATATTTTGGCTTCACTTTGGGGAACTGTCATGTCAACCATCTTTATAAACGTCTATGGTTTGGACATGTGTAATGGAGAAATGCTGGGTATATTAGGAGAAGGACGCTGAAGATGGAGCTGCCAGGCAAGAGGAAAAGAGGAGGTTTATAAATGTGGCGCGACAGAGGAAGATGCAGAGGACAGGAAGAGATGGAAACAGATGTGGTTACCCCTGATGGGAGCAGCCGAAAGAAGAAGAATAGAATAAATATGTGTAATTTTTGAGTGTTTCTTCGTCAAAATCATCTCCATCTCTCCTCTTTCTGTAAAACATAAAAGCTTTTTTTCGTCACTCATGTTGAACCTCGATGCAGCTGCAAAGATGCATCCAATGAAATCTGATTTTTACGATGGCGAGCTAACCCCTGCCCATCACATAAACCTGCACATGTGTGTGTTTTTCAAGGTTAATAGTGTCTCTGCAGCAGCACATGTGCAGATGAGCGCTGCGACCTGAGCAGCAGACCAATTAAACAACCATCTCTTAGAACAAGATTGAACTTTTCAGCCTCTGGAGCCGCAATTAACGGCAGCACCTTTGTTCAGAATGTTTGAACCTTCCTTGTGAGTCTTTTAATGAAATATTGATTTTCATTGTACAGGAGTCACAGTTGTTACTGAATGCATTACAAGTTAACAGTGAATTGTTATTGTGCGGCTCTCGGGGGACGGCGTGGCGCTAAAACTGCCAGATAGGAGCTTTTGTTTGTGGTGGGGGGGCTCAGCGGGTAAATCATGGAGCTCCCACCTCAAACTAGGACACACGTACATTTAGTTCTGTGCACATGCACTGCTTCTTATGCAGCTGTATGATACAAAAAGGACATCCCTGCACACTTCTGTTGCATTCAAGATTTTATCGAGTTTTTTAAGAAGTCATAGTCTGCAGATCTGAAGGGACGGAAACAAGTTTGATGCACTGATTCAATAAAATCTCCAATGCGAGAAACACGTGCAGAAACCTACCTTTTTAAACAAAGAACACAATATATAGCGCTGATCTGATAGCAGTCATTTCCATGTTCCAAAAGTAGATTTATGTTACAATAAACCAATTCAGGTAATGTTTTGCACACTATATCAGGTGCAATACTGATACATGATAAAATGGACATCATGATATACTTGCAGAATACACACATTGTAGTATCCAGCGTTGCATACTGTAATATTTCACCAGAAATAGTATGAAATTCATGTACTATTGGCTAAGGTTTCAGACATACTTAAATATCTCACGTTGTTTTCTAGCGTACTAAATAGCATGTTAGTTTGGAAGTACTATGTTGCGTTAAAGTTTAATGCAAATTATAATGTCACCTCATCTTGCTCTGCTGTTGTTGTGATTTGTGATTTCAATGTCAATTCAGGAAGACGACAATCTTTATTGTACTATTTAAGGGGATGTGCATTCCAAGCTAAAATACTATTCGATAATCACTGGGAACTAGTCGATGATATTTCACTTTTGGAACGGTGGAAGAGGCCAGACGACGGTTAAAACCAGGGAAAATATATATTTTTAAGACATAGTGGCATAAAAAAGTCAATTTTTTTTTAATAATTTAATGACTATTCAAAGAAATTGAAAATCATGATCCATCCTCATTATTTAATTGAAAGTTTTGCGTGGCCATTCATACGTTATGTGTTGGTATAAACCAGGGGTCGGCAACCTTTACTGTCAAAAGAGCCATTTTAGGCAAAAAAATAAAATAATTTACAGATACAGAAATAAATGAACACGTAAATATTAAAATAAAATGCTTTTTATTATCTTTATTAATAAATGAAGAAATAAATGAAAATGCTCAAGGGCTAAAAATAAATAAATATCATTATATATATATATAAAACATTTTTCTTTAAATATATTCATTTTATATGCAAAAATATGTTTAAAATATATAAATAATAAATTAAGAAATAAATGTTAAAATAAATGAAAATGCTTGTAATTATTCTTTTATATTCTCATAATACTACGACTTTTTCTCTTAAACTTCTGACTTTATTTTTATAATATTACGACTTTTTTCTCATAAACCTATGACTTTATTCTTGAAATCTCAGATTGATTTTTTTTCCTCAATGTGGCCCTAATACTGTCGTACCGTCGTACCATAGACCTATAACAATGATAAATAAAAATGAAAATGTAAACAAAAAAACAGTTATTCATTTCCATTTTTATAAATCCACAGGGACCCTGGAGAGGAGCTGAAGAGCCTCATGTGGCTCCGGAGCCGCAGGTTGCAGACCCCTGTTATAAACCAAACTGAGAAAACAACCTCAAAGTTCAACGTGTTCTTTGAACACGTGAATGATGGATTTAACCTCGCTGGGTAAACACACGGCACAGTGGAATTATGGCTGAAAGATAATCTCATTAAGTTTGGAGTCAACAGAGAGGATCCATCGTGGAGCGTTTATCTGGACCCCAGACACCTCTACGCTCCTTAATTAACTCTTAATTGATTAACGAGGAGACACTTGTTAAACCAATTTCACTCACTTTCATCAGACTCCTGGGCCTTACAGAGAGAGAGAGAGAGAGAGAGAGAGAGAGAGAGAGAGAGAGAGAGAGAGAGGTTGTTTTAAGAGCTTCACCTCTAAAATATCCAACAAGAAAAACTTTGGTTGGTTGCAGATGGTGTGTGTGTGTGTGTGTGTGTGTGTGTGTGTGTGTGTGTGTGTGTGTGTGTGCGTGTGTGTGTGTGTGAGAGCGGGATGGTAGATCGAGGTAAAAGAGCAACATTTTTAACACATTTACATAAAAGGCTAAAAGAGTCTCTGGCTACAGATAAAAGTGTGTGAATACCTGCTGGCCTGTGTGTGTGCGTGTGTGTGTGCGTGTGTGTGTGTGTGTGTGTGTGTGTCAGAAAGAGGAAATTGGGAACACAAGCAGGCCATTAAGAGGCTAATCAACTGTCTTTTTTCTTACTAATTATATAGAGCTGTTTCAATTACACTGCGGGATCCCTCAGCATGACCACACACACACACACACACACACACACACACACACACACACACACACACACACACACACACACACACACACACACACACACACACACACGCACACGCACACGCACACACACGCACACGCACACACACACAGACAGACACGCAATCATCAGCCACCATCACCATTATCATCACCACAATGTGTAGCTAACACATAATGTGTGTGTGTTATTAGCAGGAATAGACAGGAGAGACACCGACGTGACAAACAGCGGTATGCGGTCTTTGCATTGAGCTGGAAAAGTGTTCTTCTTCTATACTGATTTTTAAGTATTGTGATTCGATATTATGATTTATTGCGATTTTTAACGCTAGACCTTGGGGAAAAAGTTGAATCCTACACTTCTAGGGACTTTTATTTTGGAAAATCTCTTAATTCATACAGTAAAAATGTTTGATTTTCAGCATGTGTGTAGTCAGAGATGCCCTGAAGTCAAATATATCAAGATCATTGTCAGGCATTATTAATTAAATTTTTTCCAGCAACTCAAAAATCTAAGAATAATTTCCCTCATAAATTGCATATTAAACACATGTATATATTTTATTTATTTATTTTGATATGTTATTTATTTATTTAAAATATTATATTTTTTTAACTAAAATAATAAAACTGTATTTTTGGTGTATATATATTTTTAAATTCTTAAACTTTATTTATTTTTATATAATGTTATCTATTTATTTTTAGCCCTTTACTTTTCCTTATTCTTTTCCTTGTTGCTTTTGCTATTCCTTGAAGGGCCAAACTGTCAACCCAGGCTGATTAGTCCTGCACACATATACTCTATTTTAAATGAAAAAAGAGAGTAATTTTGCTAGCAAAACGTATATAAATAAATATTTTTTAAAATGATATAAATAAATATTTACAGATACAGAAATAAATAACACATAAATATTAAAATAAAATGCTTTTTATTATCTTCATTAATAAATTAATAAATACATGTTAAAATAAATGAAAATGCTTGTTAGTATTCTTTTATATTTTGTTGTTTGTCTTTATATTTCCATATATATTTATTTATTTATTTATTTCTCTTAGTATTTTTGTAAATTTCTTTATTAACTTATTTATTCCTCTTTATATTTCCACATTTATTTTCTTATTCTTTTGCAGATTTATTCCTATTTATAGCACTCCTATGACTCCATAAGTTTAAATCCAAAGATCTCAAATGTGGAAATAAAAAGAGGGATAAATAAGTAAAAAAAAGAAGTGTAAATACAAATAAAAATAAATAAAAATAAATACATGTTGAAATATAAAGATAAATAACAAAATATAGAAGTATAATTTTCATTTATTTTAACATTTATTTCTTCATTTACTATTCCTATTTAAAACATATTTTTATTGTGTGTTTTATTATGTATATATTTTAATTTTGTTTACATTAATTTATTTTTATATATTATATTATATATTATTTATATATTTTTAGCCCTATTTTCCCTGTTTCCCTTTATTCCTTTAAGGGTGCGCCTTCCTGCCCAGGCTGAGTAGCCCTGTATACATACACTCTATTTTAAATAAAATATAGAGTGATTTATATGCAAAATAAAATTTAAAAAAAATTAAAAAGTATACAACTAAATATTTATAGATACAGAAATAAATTAACACATAAATGTTGAAATAAAACATTTATTATTATTATTATTATTATTATTATTATTATTATTATTATTTTACATTTTATTATTTATCTTTATATTTCCACATTTCTTATTCTTTTGGAGATTTATTCTTATTTATAGCACTCCTATGACTCCATAAGTTTAAATCCAGAGGTCTCAGAATCTGTATGAAAACACAGAAACTCGTTCTTTTAACAGAACTCATCTACTTCAAGTTGAGACCTCACAGAATTATGTCACACACTGAAGCAGCATATTGACTGTAGCTGAGCGGACACATGAAACACTCTTATATGATTTCACTCTCGCTCTGACATTGTTTCTACGTTAGTTGTTATGGCAACAGGCGTCGGTGGGCGAGCGCGAGGGGTGCGAGACGTGGGCTCCGAGCGGCTGACAGCGATGGCGCCCTCGACTGCAACACAAGAGTCAGCCAATTATGCGAGTGGTGGAGCGTTGGAAAGCTGCTCGGCCCTGAGCAGCAGCAGCAGCGGCAGCAGCAGCCACAGCAGCACACTGAGAGGCTGAGGAGGTATTAAGTGGCTCCGCTGAAGCCCAATTTCCCCCGTTAGTTGTTTTCTCAGGGAAAGTGGCTCATTTTAAGTCAAGTTGAGTCTAATTAAAGCTGTGCAGAGAATTGCCTGCGACAAAGCTGCGAGAAAAAGTAAAGACGATAAGGAGAAGTGTCGGCAAGCGTAAGTGTGTGTGTGTGTGTGTGTGTGTGTGTGTGTGTGTGTGTGTGTGCTGTTGCAGTCTATTTTGTGAGTTTTACTCCCTGAAAGTGAAGACATTTTGTCCAGTCCTCACCTCTTCAAAAGGCTGTTTAAGGTTTCACACTTGTGTTTGCGCACTGGGACATTTTTGAGTTTTATAGCAGGGAAGTGAGCTCATGTTTTATAAAGTAGGAACATGTTTGCTAAGATACAGCAGGACGTCTTTGTGCTTTAGGAAGTGAGGATGTTTTAAAGAACTGAAGAAAAAGAAAAAGTGAGAACAATTTCAGGAAGGTGAGAAAATCTCTTTTGCAATCAGGGACATCTTTGAAACGTGAGGATGTTTTCAGAAAATCGGTACCTACTGGTTATATCGTGAGCAGAGTACCTGGTGGACCATAAACAGTACCTGGTACGAGCTGAGCTCATACTAGAAGGTGGAGTTAAAACACTGGAGGCCGTGCTGTACGTACACTACGTCATACACTATGTGCACTACGATGTACACTACGCCATACACTATGTGCACTAAGCCGTACTCTACGGCATACAGTATGACGTACACTACGCCATACACTATGTACACTATGCTGTAAACTATGTACACTAAGCCGTACTCTACGACGAACACTACGATAAACACTACGATGAACACTGCGATGTACACTACGATGTACACTACGATGATCACTACGATGTACACTACGATGTACACTACGTCCACTACGTCATACACTATGTACACTACGATGTAAAATACGCCATACACTATGTACACTACGCTGTAAACTACGTACACTAAGCCGTACTCTACAACGAACACTACGATGAACACTACGATGAACACTACGATGTACACTATGTCGTACACTACGATGCATACTATGTACACTACGTACACTACACCATACACTACGATGTATACTATGTACACTACGTACACTACGTCATACACTACGTACACTACGGCATACACTACGATGTATACTATGTACACTACGTCATACACTACAAACACTATGGTGTACACTACGCTGTTTACTACACACACTACGGCATACACTACGTACACTACCCCATACATTATGTACACTACGCCATACACTAAGTACACTACGCTGTATACTACACACACTACAGCATACACTACACAGTACACTATGTACACTTCGCTGTACACTTCGCTGTACACTACACCCTACACTACATGGTTATTTTAATCTAGTGAATGTCAGAAATGATGACAAACAGCCTTGAGAAGTTACCAGAACCCAAAGTGATGTCTACGGATTATTTATTTTGCCTGATTGAAAAGAAAACAAATCACAGAAATGATTTACTCCGGATCATTTCTCATTTTCTTTAGATTTTAGTACATTTTGATTTTTCTACAAATCCATCAAACTGATCAATGAATCAGGATTATTTGCTCTTTTCCTAATCTAAGTATTGCTGCGTCTCCTCTGCATCCACTCACCCGGTTGATGAGCTCTCCCACCATGCCGGTCCAGCTGCCGTTGGGCTCTGGGGCTCCGTACAGCCCGTCGTCCACCAGCTTGATCTTGAAGGAGAACTTCAAGATGTCCGCCATCTCCCGCAGCATGTCCACGCAGAAACCCTCGTACTGCTCGTTACCATGGAAGTTCTGGTAGTTGGGTTTACGCATCAAGTACGGGTTTTCCTGTCAGAAGGGGAAGTGACATCATACAGCAGCTGATTCAAAGGAGGAGGAACTCCAACCAGTGATATCTGACGCTTCGTTGTGTGACAGATTACCAGTATTGTGGTGACGATCAGCGTCTTGTTAGCCAGCGTCTCTGACGCGTTGAGGTCCAGGGAGGTGGAGTTCATGACCAGCGTGTTGTTTGAGTACCAGGTACCAATCTGTTCGTCAAGGAGGAAGAGGAGGACAAAGAGGAGTTAGAAGGGTTAGACCCGCGACCGACTTAAATGTCTTTCAGAGGCTGTAACAAGTTCAGTTTTAGAGCTAGAGAGAAGCTACAGATATATGAAACTAGAAGACCTGGAATCCATTGGTACCACTGGTGAGAAACGGCTTTAAGACAATCATTGCTCTTGAAACAAAGATAGAGGTGGACGACAAAGAGAACCAGAACCAGATGAAATGAAACCGCACAGTGAAGGATGAGGCAGTAGAGAAAGTAAGAAAGCAAGGACAACAGACAAACAGAAAAGAACGGTTCAAGTGTGTTATGAGAGGCAGAGAGACGGACGGCGAGAGGAAGCTGAAGAATCCTCGCTGCAGAATCGATGCTGAAATCAATGAGGGAGGATCTGGCTCCTCCCGGCTCATTCAGCGAGTTAAATAAGCTCATAAATACGTGCTGTAGCGCGTAAACACCAATCTGCTGACCTGACACCAACCCCATCACATGCCCTGACCTCATGACCTCACCTGACCTCCTGTTTGTTTGTGTAGAGATTAGCCGTTAAGGTACCGTCCTGCAGCTGACAGGCTGATTAAGAGCCGGGGCCACTCCTTCCCAGACTCCCATCAGGATGCTGAAACTCATCAATGATAGGTGGAGTTCAGGCGTCCTACCAATCATCTCCACCCTTTCCCATTACCGTGTTTGCCTCCTTGTTTACCTCCAAAAAAATCCAACTATTTTCCATCATGACTTCAACGCAAAAGACCATTTTCTTTTCTCTGATCACCAAATCATGAATGCTAAACAGGCTTCTACCAGGCTAACAAGTCTGGGGCTGCAATTAACGATTAGGCAATTTTCATAATTGATTTATCTGCAAGTTTCTTTCTAGATTAATTGATTAATCATTTGGTCTATAAAATGTCAGAAGATAGAGGAAAATGTGCACGATGATGTCTTTAAATGTCTTGTTTTGTCCAAAACCGCCAAAAATATTCAGTTTAATACGATATAAAACAGAGAGAAGCAGGAAATCTCTACATACACAGAGGCTGAAAAAGCATTTTCTGCCATTTTTGCATGAAAAATCCTTTAACGATTAATTCATTATCAAAATAGTTGCCGATTATTATTTCTGTTGATCGACGAATGGATTAGTCTACTAATCGCTGCAGCTCTAATGTGTATGTCTTTCATCTCCAGGACGTACGGATTAAACAAACCAAAGAGTCGATGTGTTTGTGAGCTTCAGGGTGCTTTCACATCAGGGACCCGGGCCCGGATCCGAATACACATGACCACAAAGTCCAGTTCGATTGATTAGTGTGAACGCTCGGTACCGTACTCGGGCACGGTTCGTCGATCCGTAGGCTACTCGAGTCCACTTGAAAAGGTGGTCTGGAGTCGGTTCATGTGTACTCAGGTACGGTTCGCATCAGGTTTGAAAGCCAACAGTACCAACACACGGAAGTGGACCGCTATTTAACGCGAGTAACGTTAGCAGTCAGCGAGTAGTTTTGAAAGGGCGGGCTTTTTTTCAACGTCACCGGTCTCATCCTCTGAACTGAACGGCCAAACAAGAGGGTCCTTAAAATATAAACAACAGTAGGCGATGGGGTTGGCCGATGTTTGTTATTTCATTTAGCTTGTTTAATGGTCTACTGCTGAAGAACGAGAGACGCTCAGCGGGCAGAGAGAGAGAGAGACAGCGGAGGGAAACAGAGTGTATAGTCGGCATATTTTCACATCTAACTTGGTGAAATAAGAGTTTATTTCGACCAAACCAGAGTTGGTGATTGTTGGAAAGACTAATGACGACGGTTTTAGTTTGTTTCCGTTGAGTTTGAATGTTTTATGATGCTCCGCCACTTAAACAGCTGATCTCAACATAAACAAATACACGTGGATGATGACGCAATCGTACTCGGGTACGGAACGGATCAGTCGTATCTAATGTGAAAACGCCCTTAGAGTGCTGGTAGATGTGGTTCCCTCTGGTCAGAGCTATGCTAGCTGGCTAGTTGTGTTAAGGTAATAATATAAATCAAGTGGGGATCTCCACCACTGCCTCACCTTTTACAGCGTACTTAACCCTGTCCTGTGAGCCCATTTGACCTCAGCTGATCTCTGACCTTTTAATGATCATCAGAGGTCATAAAGCAACACTCCGTCTACATGGACAGAGTCTGTTTCTATTGATCTCATTGATGGTTGAATAAGAGAACTGTTGTTCTGTAACCCTTAACATCAAGGAGATAATGGACTGACTCTCCCAGAGTTCCCAGCACCAGTTCACTGGTTCTAACATCATTATGTGTGGTTTGTGTTTCCTTCTGTCCGGTAAACTGCTCACACTTTACAGGAAGTCGTTCCTGCCTCTTATAATTAACTGACATGCGAACTTAACCTCTGACCCCATTTGACCTCTGACCTCTTTATGGCCCCCGGGGTGTTTCTCCAGGATCTTCAGGGTGTAATTGGTCCTCTGGCCTTTGCTGTTGAACTCAATGTGACCCGTCAGACCGTCGTACTCCACCTGATGAGACAAACGTAGAGAAACAGAGACCAGAACAGGCTGTTAGCTACGATAAAGAATCCAAAGAGATCAGAGACAAAGCTTTAGGTTGCACCGCTTGTACCGACGTTGATACTGATCAACGGCACCAATTAGTGCATCAAAAGTTGAACTTGACGTGACAAATTCACATGGAGTTACTTAACCGCAGAGGTCAGAACATGTTGTCTGCTGATATTGATTTGGAAGGAAATACCACACAGTGTATGTTGGAGGACTTGTTGAAGGCGTCTTCTGTTTGCTGCAGACTGCAGATCAGAGCTGTACTCGTCAGAGAGAGAGAAAGAGACGGAGGGTTTTATTGTCTCTCTCTTCTTTCCTCTGGCATCTTTCCCTTTCTCCCTCCTTCTTTCCTCTTTCATTTCCATGTTCATTTAATTTATTCTCGTCCTCCTCTCTCTCTCTGCTTCTGTCTGTCTGCCACTTCTTGTTCCTTCCATCCACTGAGGATGCCTCCCTCCCTCCCTCCCTCCCTCGCCTCCTCCCTCCATATTGTTTTTGTTGCTCTCAGTGCATCACTTCATCATCTCTACACTGTTTTTGGCAGCAACCAGAGACCTCTCTCTCTCTCTCTCTCTCTCTCTCTCTCTCTCTCTCTCTCTCTCTCTCAGAGTTTTTGGGATGTAATTCATCTTCAGTCACACACACATCCATGCAGACTGTACATGCACTCAATTGCACATTACTCACATAATCTCAGGCACAAAAAGCACGCTTGACTGCACAAGTAACACATACATATGCACATTCCTGCAAACACACATTTTGGGGAGGAAAAAACTGTCATGGTGATTTTCAAAGGGGTCCCTTGACCTCTGACCTCCAGATATGTGAATGTAAATGGGTTCTATGGGTACCCACGAGTCTCCCCTTTACAGACATGCCCACTTTATGATAATCAATAATAAATATATACATACATTTGCATATTTTTCCACTTCCATGTTGATAAGAGTATTAAATACTTGACAAATCTCCCTTTAAGGTACATTTAGAACGGATAAAAAATGTGCAATTAATCACTATTAATCATGGATAATCATGCGATTAATTGTGATTACATATTTTAATTGATTGACAGCCCTAGTTATTATGATTATGATTATTATTATTTAACAGCTGTGACAAACTACCTGCAATCAGTTCTTCTTCGCTCCTCTAAAAACAGTAGTAGCCATGATACCTCCAGGGCGACAGTACACTGAAGGATACCGTTTCGGAGCAGCGAAGAAGAAGAATTGATCTCCTGTTAAACAGTTAGGCAGTTTCTCTTAAAAACACAACTTCACATCACGCCAGCTTGGTTGATTCTAACCCTGCTTATACTCTGTCTTTGGACTTGTTGGAAGCTGTGTTTTGTTCTCTTTTGGTGGAGCTAGGCTAGCAGTTTCCCCCTGCTTCCAGTCTTTGTGCTAAGCTAAGCTAAAACATCCTGGATCTATCTCTGTACTGGAAACACAGACATGAAACTGATATGACTGAAATCTGACTATTACAATGGAGTTAGATGAGAAACTCAAGATGGCACCCATTCATTCCAAAGGTTTCGCTTTTACTGGTTTCATACGTATAAATACACATTTTCTAAACTTTCTTTTAAAATGGAGGTCTACGGGGAAAATTGGCTTACTCGCCAAACCCATTCCCATCCATTCGAGGGGAAGACAGCGAGCAAGAAGGTTTTCCCAGAATGCCATAGTGTGTGTGTTTACCATGCGTAGGTAGTTCATGAGGCTGGTTCCATGCTGCCAGATGAGCGGAGACGTGCAGCTCAGTGGCTTCACTCCGATCTCCTGACTGCGGTTCAGCTCCCGGACGGCGCTCACCACCACGTGAACCGCGTCGAACATCAGTGCCGACGACAGCTGCAACACACAACATAAAAGAATACAATAAACCAAACTGGATTTTACAACGGAAACCAGCCAACTGTCTTGTTACCATCTTGGACCAGTTTAGCTTGTGTAAGTTAGAAACAGAAAATTAGATTGTGGTTTTTAGCTGACACCACGCGGCAACCTCCGGGTCTGAAAAGTGCCTTAAACTTGCATTCTCTCTAACAGCCAGCAGGGGGCGACTCCTCAGGTTGCTAAAAGAAGTCTGATTGTATAGAAGTCTATGAGAAAATGAGTCTACTTCTCACTTGATTTATTACCTCAGTAAACATTGTAAACATGAGTTTATGGTCTTCAAGTCTTCTTCAATACAGCATGATGTTCATTTAGTAAATTATGGTCCCATTTAGAGTCAGATAGACCATAATTAGGGCGGGGCTACCTTGTGATTGACAGGTCACTACCACGGCGTTGTCCGGTCTGGGAGTTGTTCACGTTTTTGTCTTACAACTTTAACCCTTTCACAGTGTGTTTTCACTTCATTAAAGTTAATTATAACCATTGTGGTTGCCTAAAAATGTCTTATTCAGCAGTTTATTCATCCAGCAGACCCGGAGCTACATGATCATCCCATTGGAGTCATGTTTGTGTCCTGATGAATCTAATCTTTTCACTCTCCTTTTAGCTCTGCTTTGGTCTTCACCTCCTCCTGACTAGGAGCTAGAAGTGTGATTATTCTCTGTCATTTAATCTTATTTTGTTCATACAAACACAACATCCTACACACACACATTAGAAAATGTGTTTGTGTGTTTGTTAGTGCTCCTACGGGCGAGGGGCGTCGGGGAACGCTAGCTGCTGCTATCAGCGGCGTTCAGCGAGCGCCTCGTACGGCTCAGCGATCCTATCAGAGTCTGTCGTTCTGGTCCGTTTGGTCAGTTGTCAGTCAAACTGACACTCTGAGGGAATCAGACAAATCGCACGGAGGCAGAGCCGGCCCGGCCCGGTCTGTCGACGGCTGATAAAACAGACGGATGTATGACTGAGTGTGATTGAAGTTCCCTCCGAGTCGATAGTTTCAGGGCTGGATGACGATAACTAATTACAGTTTGAGGAGAGAAAGATAGAAGAGGGAAGACGGAGACGGAAAGAGAGAAAAATAATTGCTGTCTGTCTGTCTGGTCCTGCAGCCGTTCACATATGAACCGCTTTTAAACTAACGTACCGTTACTTTGGGAAATATCAGGCAGATCAGGACCTGAATATGTGTCGAGATATTTAAACACATGATCTTCTAATGAGTTAATTAAACCCTTACTATTCCGACCTCTCTCTTTAGAGGGGTAGGAGATGTCACATAGAAGTGGTGTACATCATCTGAAAGCTGGGAACCTGAAGATTAATTTGAGATGCAGCTCAGCGCTGTGTGTCAAGTTGTTCTAGTCATTAAAGGAAACGTCGGGGTTAAACGGGTTAACATGTTCTGTGGTGTCGTTCTGTCCCGGCAGTCATTTCAGACTGAGACTATTCATCCGATCATCAAGTAATGATCGTAATCATCACAATGATAAAGCTCATTACAATCAAAACAACCACATTCGCAGCTCTTACGCAACTCCGTCGAGCACCTTAAGTGAATAAATATGAGTGATAAATCCCCGGGGGGACGTTCTCCTGCACTGATTGAGACAACCTCCATCGTCATTACTATTATCTTTATTAACGCTGTCTGCTCAGGCGTTGTGTCGGCTCACATCAGAGCTGCAAATGAGACACAAAGAGCTCGGAGGAGATGGATTTGTCCTGATGTCTCCGTTCATTATGGAGGAGGAGTAAAAGATATACGGCGTCAACTGGATGCAATCAAACCTCAATCTGCAGGAGGCTTCAATGTTTTTATTCTCTATTTGTGGGTGTTATTATGTTATTATATTATTATAGGGAGTTACTAGAGACTAGACATCAGTATATTACGGCCTCTGCTGATTTGATTTTGAGCGTTTAAAAGAAGATTATTATTTATAGATCACCGTGGTATCCGTCTAAATCATGATTTAAACAACCCTGTCTTCTACAAAGTTACGTTCCCATACAACTAAACTGTATTCTCAATTACGTTTTCGAGGGAAATGTATTTTCTCCCAGATTACGGTCGCAGTTTTAAACATGTCGTTAACGTTGTAAATTGAAATACAACAAACCGAAAAACACCAGACTTTTACCCAGGAGACTGCTGTTCATGTCCCGTGTGAAACTAGAAGTCAAGGTTGATTTGTCACGTAACTTCCGTCCTTAAGTAACTTGACTATGACTTGTCCCAAACTGCATGTGATTATCATAAAGTGGGCATGTCTGTAAAGGGGAGACTCGTGGGTACCCATAGAACCCATTTACATTCACATATCTGGAGGTCAGAGGTCAAGGGACCCCTTTGAAGATGACCATGACCGTTTTTTCCTCGCCAATATTTAGTGTATGTTTGAAGCGTTATTTAACCTCCTTCTTGACAAGCTAGTATGACATGGTTGGTACCGATGGATTCATCAGGTTTTCTAGTTTCATATGATGTGTAAATGTGTCTCACCGCTGGTCCCGGGTACGGGCTGAGATCACAGCCTTCCTTCCAAGACAGGTTGAGGCTGCGGATGAACTCCAGGAAGAAGGGATGAGTGCCGTTCAGCATGGAGAAACCTAAGATGTTAGACTGATCGCCCACCACGTCGTCCAGCCGCAGCAGAGGGAAGTCCTGAAGACAGACAGAGAGAGAAGACCAGAGGGAGACGGAGGAAAACGATGTTACGTCTTGTGTGATGTCGGCAATTTGTTATAAAAGCGTGAGTTGTGCGATGCAGAAACAACAACAAGGTCACGTCGGAAAGTTGAAGGATGAAAGAAAAGCAGTAGGAGGACAAGACAGAAACAAACGAAGGGCGTGAACAGAGTTTTCTTTTGTAGGCTGCACGACGTCAAGTTCAATTTTTTAAATTCAGAGCAGGCTCACAGAGAGAAAAAAAACGGTTTGAAAAAAAAAAGATGGACATCAAACAGCGGGGACCTTCAAAGAACTTCAAATAGTGGTTGAAGGCGAGTCGGTAGCACGCTGAGCTCTGCTGCTGAAACAAACCCGAATCAAACTGTTGCTCGGCCCTCCGAGGGTTTGTGTTTGCTCTGAAACAGATGCTGCCAATGAAACATTTAGCTTCAGCTGTGAAGTGGAGAGGAGTCCTGTTTAAAAGAGACGCTGCAGGAAACATGATGCTTTCACCTTGAATCTGCTCCACAGCTCCACTGAAATTAAACAACTTTCATTTTATCTTTTCAATTTAGGACTGCAATTAATGAATATTGTGTATTAACTTTTTGATTAATTGTTAAATATATGAAATATAATAATTTTGCATCTTGTTTTTTTGCAACCAGAAGTGACACGAGAGTACAACTGAACACTGAATAAGACATTTATAGGCAACCAGAATCTTACAATTAACTTTCATGAACTGAAAACAAAAGTTGTAAGACAAAAAACAACGCCCTAAAGCAGTGGTTCCCAACCTGGGGTCCTGGCCCCCGTTAGGCTGGCACCAGAGATCACAGGGAGTGCGCCAGGATTTGTCTGCTCTGAGGTTGTCAAAATTAGATTTGCTCATGTAGAACAAAAATCTAAAAACACACTTACTGGATAATTTATACAAAAGTCGGTATATCAAAAACTATTTAAAAAGATGTATTTTTTTTGCTACCTAGTAGAAAAACATTTGATGAAATATTCTGCTTCAGTCCATATTTGTTGGCGTTTAGCCGTTCAAAAATAACATTTACACTGCGATCAAAAACCTGTTGGCTCTCCTGCTTGACACACACAAAGCGAGGCACGCACTTGTATTAACGGGGCGGTCTAGCAGCAATCTAACTACACCACAAATTACATATATTTAACCATGATAACAAAATTTCAATTTTGCCTCGAACACTAGTATAGTAAATCAATTAAGTCGCTACAAAAAAAAAGATCACATTATGTATCTACATTCACTTGGCGAATTCGTCAAGACGTCATCATTTTGACGAGTTCTATTGATTAAAGAAAGTTGATTTAATAAAGAAAAAGACCAACTCATTTGAATCACACTGAATCAACTCATTCAAATTGAGGATTTTGTATGAGGATTTGTAATTGTTTGTAGGGTGATGACAGCGGCATGCATCAATGATATTGGATAGTTGATCATTGAATTAAAAGTAGTAACACCCCCAGTGATAATTAGAAAGAATGCATGTTTAATCCTCATCGGCTTCACTTTTAAGTTTCCGTCTTTCTTTGTATATTTTTGTTATTTACTGGTTGATTTGCTGAGCTCTTCATCTTCCTCCCGCTGCTCTACTCTACTTCCTGTAATTGCTTCGGTGGTGTGTTTGTTGTTGCTCTCGTGACGTGGGGCTGTTTGGGACACGGTGATGGGAAGCATGTTACTCTGCTGCTCTTGTTCATGTCGTTTTTTTCCCCTTTTTGATTTGGGAAAGAATAAAAAGAGAAATCTAGCTAGTAGTCTGTCGACATGTCTCACTGTGGACCAAAGTGTTGGACGGACTGTCGTCATCGTCACCATTTGGCTGCGACTCTCGGGTTAAAAAACATTCTGGCACAGAATCTATCCGGTCTGCAGAAACTGACTGTAGAGGGTACGAGGAAGAGGACATCCAGGACGTGTTCAGAACCTTTTCTGTCCAGCTGTTTAGCACCACTGCTAACCCGTGTGTAAGGTTCATTTCTTTTCCCCGAATCTCTCCGACCCATATTTACTTCACCACATCCCAGCCTGTCGGGAAGCTGCTGCTGCTGCTGCTTGTGTTCTTGTTGTTGTTGTTGCTGCCGGTGTGGTTGCCAGTTGCCAAATCAATTTCCGCTACAGCCAAGAACATAGTCAGACTGTCGGGCCTGCCAGCCGGGACAAAGAGCAGTTGGCCGGAGGATCGGCGATGCTGAAGGAGGAAACACTGCGACAGCATCCCAGAAGGACGGCGGTGATGATGCTGTGACTGCAGGATGCTCACTTAGAACAAAGCAGCGGTAAAGGTCGGCGCTCTCTGAAGAAAGGATGTATCAGTCTCCGTCTCAGATTTGTGGGAGTTTCTAAGAGTAAGATTTAGATGTTCTCCTGCGCCCATTCAGGAGAACATGACCACCATATATATATCAGCAGGGGTTTGATAAGATCATCAATCAATACCTGTGTGACTCACTGATTACTTCACCCAGAGTGAGAGTTCACTCACCTCCTGGTCCTGGCTCTTAGTCAGTCATCTGTTGGATTCATGACTCATGACATATCTCAATAAAGATTTATAGACGTTGTACATTTCTCTCCTGTGTTCTGCTCTGACTCGGCCTGAAGGGGAACCCATTGGTCCGACAGACCATTATTCCAAAACAAAAGCCCATTGCTCCGAAAATACTCTGGACTTGTCTTACTACATTCCAGACTCCCTTAACATATTGCTCAATTTAATGTTTATCACGGTCAATATCTTAGTGTAGCGTGTTAGCATGCTAACATTTGCTAGTCAGCATTAAATGATGGGAATATCATTAGTTCTGCAGATATTCGATCATAAATCAGGGTTGGACAATACAAATGTTTGACCAGATTACGGCGCCGGATGGAAAGTTAAGATATTTTTTCGACCAATGTACGGGACCTGACTGAACGATGGGCGCCGGAAGTAAGGGGGCCAAGGGGCCATTGGCCTTTTCTGACTATACGCGCGTAAACATAAGGTTGATGGCCACTAAAAAGCACTGAATAATATGTCTATCCACGTTTTGCAACCGGCGGAGCTCAGTGTGGATCTTTATCCAATAACAATCAACCATCGTGTAGCCTAATTCAAAAGAAATTAAAGTGATCTGACATCCAGTCCGCTAAAGTTTCATAAAGAACCAGTCTGCTTGAAAAGGACCGTGCAGCACCCTTCGCCCGGACTCCCGGATTCCCGCTGCGACTGTCAACCGGGGCTGTCCTCAGTGCGAGGTGTCTGCGGCGATGTCGGCACCCCGTCTCGTTTACCGTGCTTATGCTGTGTGACTTTTTGCCGTCAGCTTTCATAACAACCTTTACGATTAAATTGTTTACTCGAGCACCAAGTTCTTCAGAGATCTCGTAATTGTGCTCTCAAAGTACTCCAGATTGATGCATTTAACTTTTAAAACGTTCAAAATTTTCTTACGGAGAAACGTGCCCCAAGACCCCCCTAGAGGGTCCGAGGTCCACCCACTGCACGGTCTCTCAAAATCCTGAGGGAAACACTCTATTAGCCTACATCATCCTAAGCTGGCCCCGCCCCACTTCAAAAACCATTCCGGCGCCGAACGCCATCGTGCAAATAAATTAAAGGAGGAGGTCCAGATGGCGAAACTCTGGAGGAATCGTGTGATCCTGAAGTCAATTAGCTGAAACTTAATGAACTTAATCTAATGTTTGCTTTGACCCTCGTTATAAACAGCTTATTTCTCACGTTCTGTCTGGTTCAGTTCAGCTGCTGCTGCTGCTGCTGCTGCTGCTGCTGCTGCTGCTGCTGCTGCTGCTGCTGCTGCTGCTGCTGCTGCTGCTGATGATGATGATGATGATGATGATGATGATGATGATGATGAGAGCGCCGGACCAGTCTCCCTCCATTGTTCATGGGATACGATTAGTGCAGCTTTAAGAGATCTGAATGCTCTTAAACAAGATTTTATTAAGAGATTTAAATGCAATAAGAGGCTTGACGTAAGGGCGTTATCCTCTGGCAGCTTACTTCCTGTATTGTTTGTCCATCTTTTCCACTCAAAGCCAAACCGCGGCGGTGAACTCTATACGTAACGTCTGCAGCCTGCTCGTCTTGTCACTGTCAGCAGAGCGTGTTTAATGCAAAGTTAAAGGTAGGTCAAAGACGGCGCTGCAGGTGGAGGAGTGTGTGGTGAACTGTTGGTTCCTATCCAGGGTTCTGTTGGAGAGGGGAGAGAACGGCACTTTCGCTCTTGGTTTGCGAGCACGGCGTGCAAGTGCCCTTGCAATCCGTTAAGACCTGCAACACCACGGCGTTTAGAGACGAGGCGGAGATCGAGACGAGTTATTATCCACGCAAAGTCTCTTCGCACAAGGGCACGACACAGGACGGCGAAATTATAATGATGACAAATGGCGGCGGAGCGGCGAGCATCTCTGATGAGACGGAGAGGGAGTTAGTGGGTGAGGTGAGAGAGGACATGTGATACGTGGGAGAGATTAGGTTCAGGATGAGACCCACAAACATCCTCACAGGTGTGAAACGACGAGTACGAACATACTGAGAAAGATGGTGATGGTGGGATGAAGAAGTGAAATGAAATGGTGATATGTGAGGTAAAGAAAGGAAAGGAAGCAAAGAGGAAGGAAAAGACAAGATGGGAAAAGAGGAAGGGATTTAGGAAAGGAAAGAAGGGAGGACAAGAGAAAAAAGGAGAGGTAATAGGAGATGAGAGAAGGTAGTAGAAACAAAAGCAATGAAATAAAAGATGAAGAAGGAATGAAGACGAGGACAGAAGGCAAAAGGAAAGGAAGGAGATTTAGGGAAGGAAAGGAAAATAGACTGAAAGGCAAAGGGAAAGGAGGAGATGAGAGAAAGAATTGGTTTAGGAAAGGAAGCAAAATGAAAGGGTGGTAAAGGAAAGGGAAAGAGGAGGAGAACAACCGGAAAAATGTGATGGAACGAATAAAATGAGGAACAGAAAATAGGCGATGAGAAGAAAAGGAAAGGAAACCAAGCATAGAAAAGGAGGTGGTTATTATGGGTGAAAGGAAAGTGAGGAAAAGACAGCAAAGCAAAGAAAGGAAAGGAAAAGAAGACAGAAGGAAGAAGAAGAAGAGGGAGATACAAAAAGTCTGGTGTTTATGAAAAGAAAGGAGGATGGAAGCAAAGAGGAAGAAAAAGACAAGATGGGAAAAGAGCAAAAAGGAGAGGTACAAAAGGACACAAGAAGGAAACAAGAAATGAAAAGATGAGGAAAGAAGGACGAAGGAAAGGAGATGAAAGAAGAGAAGAGGAGGGGGTTTAACGGCAAAAGAAAGGAAAGAGTGAGGAACCTCTAACTGTACAGAAACAGATGAGGATTAATAAATGGAAAAGAAAAGAAGTGGAGGTTAATGGAAGACGAGGGTTTCGAGGGGGAGAGCTGATGAATGAGAAGACGAAGGTCTCACCATGGTGGTCAGGATGTATTTGTAGAAGGCCGACATCATCCCCAGCTCGTTCGCCTGCAGGAGGAGAAGAAGAAGAAGAAGAAGAAACAACGAATGTCAGCGCTGTGAAACAGGAAGAATATACGGCAAGCCGTTTTAATATCTAATAGCTAAGCTTGACTATCGAACTAACATTAGAGATATCTACGATTGCATTTTGACCGGTCGTCATGGTAACAATCAAAACGTGGTTACGGTTGGGGAGCGATCGCGGTTTGAAACGAGAAACAAACAGCTGTTTCCTGAGTTAAAGTCTGCGTGTCGTCTCTGAGCAGCTGCTGCTGCTGCTGCTTCACACTGGTTTAATCTGACAGAACAACTCTCCCAGTATAAATGTTCAGCCAGGCTGGGATTTGAACTGGCAACCTCCCAGTGAAGAGCTTCAGACTGACTCTGGTATTAAATCCATTAACCTTCCTCTCTCTGCTGTGTTCTGCCTGCAGGAGCTGAGCTTTACAGGAGAAAACAAACAGACCAACATGACACAGTTACTGAGCGGGGTTATTTTGAATTCAGAACGTCTCAGACCCCCGAGGTCAGCAGGCAGAGAGGGAGATTACTACCTGCCAAGAGCTGCTCGATTTAGTCCGTCCACTCTACCGGCCAGTTTGGCAGGAAACCAACCAGCCCGTGTCTGAAGGGTCTACTCTATAACCACCACAGAGGAAGAAACAGACAGCACTGCTCTGTTCTTAGTTTTCATAACAGCGTTTTCATTTCTCCTGACGTTAGTTAAGAGTGGTGCTCTTTATTTCATTACAATATAATATATATGCTTTTCCCTGATGGTCTGAATAATTTGCTTAATCAGCAGTGCCAACATTAATACCACTTGGAAACACTTAAAGTACCTAAAGTAAAAGTACTCATTATGCAAAATGATCCATTTCAGAATCATATACATTATATTACAAGACAAAGGAACAGTTTCTTTCCTCCGGCCATCACTCTGATGAACACTTCATCCACCCGATTCGACGGTTATCAGGCCATTAAATAGGTGTTATCAGTCGTTATAAGCCTCATAGACGTGGGTCATTAGGAGCCTACTATGCCTACTATGTGGTAAAAGTGAAAGTGAAACTTAAAAGCAGCAACACGTTCTAACACGTAAAACTGAATGAAACGTCACGTTTTGAAAACAAACAAAAAGGCTTCTTTATGTTTAGGCAATAAAACTACAACTTCTTTAGGTTTAGGCAACAAAACTACAACTTCTTTAGGTTTAGGCAATAAAACTACAACTTCTTCAGGTTTAGGCAATAAAACTACAACTTCTTCAGGTTTAGGCAACGAAACTACAACTTCTTTAGGTTTAGGCAATAAAACTACAACTTCTTCAGGTTTAGGCAATGAAACTACAACTTCCTTAGGTTTAGGCAACAAAACTACAACTTCTTTAGGTTTAGGCAACAAAACTACAACTTCTTCAGGTTTAGGCAACGAAACTACAACTTCTTTAGGTTTAGGCAACAAAACTACAACTTCTTTAAGTTTAGGCAATAAAACTACAACTTCTTCAGGTTTAGGCAATGAAACTACAACTTCCTTAGGTTTAGGCAACAAAACTACAACTTCTTTAGGTTTAGGCAATAAAACTACAACTTCTTCAGGTTTAGGCAATGAAACTACAACTTCCTTAGGTTTAGGCAACAAAACTACAACTTCTTTAGGTTTAGGCAATAAAACTACAACTTCTTCAGGTTTAGGCAATGAAACTACAACTTCCTTAGGTTTAGGCAACAAAACTACAACTTCACTAAATCAGCTGTTTCTGCTGTTGGCGTCTTCTCGGATATATATTTATATTGTCTTCTTTTCTGGACAGCATGAAACATGATCAATACCAGCTGACATGACAACAATTAAAACTTGAAGACCATTTCTCTCTTGTAGATGGTTGATGGTCAAGAAGACTTGTTTTGTTTCTGGTCCACAACCTCTACTTCTTCTTCTCTGTTTACTGGTAGATTACAGCCATGTGTAGCCTATAGCACCAACTTGTGACCAAACTATGCTGTAGCCGAGTTTATTCGCTCCAAAACCAGTTGATGGAAATGCGCCTCATTTCTTATTTTGTGACATTTGATAAGTTAGCTTAAAATTCGCTTGACAATTGGATGGAAACACAACTACACTGACGGTTTCTACACTATTAAAACCTCCTGACCTTCCTGAGGATGTGGTAGGAGATGGAGGCGTTGGCATCGATGATGATGGTGGCCACTTTGTCGTCCCGGATCTCCTTCAGCAGGGGTGTGGGGTCCAGGCTGTCGTCCAACATCCGCACCGACAGCGTCTCCCTGGAGATGAGGAAGCGATGGACCAGCTCCTCCAATCGCAGCAGGCCTATGATGGGTGGGGGGAGTCAGGAATCAGGAAGTGGAGTGTGAAACAGCAGCTCATAAAACACATCAATAAATATGTCAGGACTTTGAGTTAAAACTCTCATGACTGCTGTGAAGAAGAGACAGGAGTCCATAAATGAATCTCGCCTGAGTGTTTAACGTGGAAATAAATAAGGTTCCAGAAATTGATGGGACTCATTAGAGACAAATAACTGCCGCCGCTCCGGAAACTTCCAGGTTTGAGCAGCTGCTATAAACACAGACGGGGATGAAGGTGATTAAGTTGAAAGTCCATTAATTTTCCCCACAGAGAATCAATTTGGACGTGTCCTTAAAGAGAATGTCTGGATTCCCTGATATTTAGTTCTAGTTGAAAAATACATTTAGAGGGATGTTTTTAAATACTTCAAAAGTAGACGAGGAAGTTTCATTATTCAAATATTTCCTGGGTAACTTTTAGAGAAGGCTGCTGCGCTTGCATCATCTCAGTTTTAACATTCAGAGCCGGTCGGCCTCGTCTCCTCGTCCGGCCCTGACGGAAGCAGCATGGCGTGTCTCGTCTAATCGCCGCCATAAAGCGTTCATCGGGGCGCTGCGGGGTTTAACTGGCCGACAGCGACGGATCCCGACAACAATACACGGGCCCGTTAAACGGCGGCGTTAACAAGGTTGAGAGAGAGTCTTGCAGCGAGAGCAGAGGAGCGTTGAAACAGTGAGCCGGGGCAGCCCAGTCGGGTGGAAAAACAGGAGAGAGATCGATGGAGGAAACATGGAGGGGGAAAGAGAAAGTAGGAGGCAAAGGACAGAGGAAAGGAAAGGAAAGAGAGGGAAGTAAAGGTGTTGCCAGTAGATCCATGAGGCGGTGAGGAAATGGGAGTATACGCCAAAAAAGATAACCAGAACAGAGCTTAAGAGAAGCAAAGAGACACAACTTTTTTTTTTTTTTTTTTTTTGCAACAGCCGCTGCCGCCATTTTGGACTGAAAACACATATTATATTTATAAGACTTTATTCTTCAACACAGGCCATTTTGGTAGAATATGACAATAGAAGAGAAAAAATGTAGTTTTACGTTTTACTGGCGTCTTTTCAGTCCAAAAAGCTCTGCTGCTGGGCTCTGATGCTGCAATGGAACGACTGATTGACTTTTTCCTCTTAGCAATATACGTTCTTTGATAGTGGACGTGCACGTCCAAAAAAAAAAGGCTTTAGGATATCTTTTTATTACGCCATAAATCAGAAAAATACTGTCAACAGCCATAATAAAAGTCCATTTTCTCCATGTTTTTAGTAAGGCTGCACAACTAATCAAAATTTGCCTGAGACTGAGGCTCCATCCACACTAATACCATTTAAAATGCTGTTTTAAAATGAAAACGATCTCCATCCAGACGAACGTTTTAGGGAACGTTTCAGAATGAATCTCCGTCTATACCACTAGGCATATGACCATTCACGTGATATGCATGCTGGTATAGGTAACTAGCATAGACATCAAGGTCAACAACGCTTGTAACTCCATGTCGAAATTAACCGCTGGTGTCGTTTGTTTTCTTCCTGAAAAGGTTCAGGTGATGACGAATCAGGGAATCGTTGGCGTCTGCGTCATCGTTTTCGTCATCTCCGTTTCTGTCCGTCCAGACTAAAACGCAACCCCGGATTTCAAAACTAAAACGGGGTCAGCGGGACTTTCAAACCTTTCCGTTTTAGGGGATCTAAGACCGCAGAGTAGTGTGGACGCTACGCATATACGTTGCAAAAGTTATGTTTTAAAACCTATTAGTGTGGATGTAGCCTCAGTGTAGTAAAATAAACCTGTAAATGTGTATTTTGGATGTTTTCTTTCCACCAGTCTGAAAGAAGACAAGTTATGGGAGTGTTCATCTTCATCAACGACTGAGCATCAAGCTTTCGTTCTCATTTTACAGTAATAATACCCTTTTTTCATTACATCTAAAGGATCCCAATATTACATGAAATAATCACGCTGTAGTTGCCTGTGAAGAAGAGAACTATACATTGAATTTCCAAGCATCTCAGAGCTGTTATTTGACTTCAAATAACAATAAGAACTCCAGGCCAAAGAAAACAAAATCTTACAGCATTTGAAAAAAGCACATTCAGCCACTCAGCACTTCTTGAGGAATCTAATACAGTAGCAGAGCTCGCTGAGCGATTGTACATCCAGAGGGCGAGCAGATACAAATGAGTTGAGCTCATAAAGTTAGCGGAGAGGAAGAAAAAAAAGCTCCTGAGAAAGATAAAAGCACAGAAATGACCAGCCAGAGGCGGGAAGTAAGAGCGGCTCTGAAATCAAATGTTTTCAGCCTTGAAGTGGACGAGGCTGCACTGTGACCTTCACACGGAGGAAATAAAGAGATTAAAATGGAAAACAGAGGACGTCACAAACACTTTCACGGAGAGAGACTCACACTCGGCTTTGGCGCAGACGAGGCTCGCCGTCGGGTAGCCGAAGGAGCGCAGGATGGAGCCGATGGCCAGGCTCAGGTCCTCGTTGCTCGGGTAAAGGGTTACCGAGGCGAAGCGGAGGTACGGCAGCTTCGGGGTTTCCTCCGGACCGATCTTCACGTGAGGGATCTGAGGGAAGGAGGGAGAAGGATTATTAGGAATGAGAAAAACTGAAGGACAGGAAATCCTCATTTTGGAGGGAAAATATGGAGAAGGAAGAAAAGATAATACAATAAAAGAAATGAAATGTGGAACAGAAACAAGAAGTAAAAGATTGAGAAGGAGAAAGGGGAGATAGTGAGAGGTGATGACATCAAGGGAACATCTGCTTTTTCTTTTTTAAAACCATCAAACCTTACAGGCTTTAAAGGAAGCTCAGATAAGAGAAATGAAAGCTTTAATCAGACTCTGACGCTCGCTGATAATCGAGTCTTTGTTCAGTTTCAAAAAGAATATGTGAGAAGGGAGCAGAGCCCAGATCATCAGTGATATTAGAAAAAGGGTGTTGAAATCACAGAGAGAGTTTGTGTTCACCTCCACTCACATGAAACGTTAATATCGGAGGATTTATGGAGTCTTCTAGAGGAGAAAAGAAAGGGAGAATGAATGAAATCTAACAATTTTAGAATTAAAAAAGGGGAAAGGGTTCATCCTCTGGGGAGCTGATGGTGGAACTACAGCGGAGGGTCATCAACCTTGAAGCTTAGGGTGGGTCATGTATTTTAGAAACATTTGGTGTCATATTAGTTGAAATTCTCTTTCCATCCCGACACCAATCAATATATCAAATGCTCTGACAGCTTAGAGTTACCGCCTTGCAGTTGTTTGCCTCCGCCAACCCTAACCCTTGACCTTTGACCACTAAAATCTGATCAGTTCATCCTTGATTACAAGTGGACGTTTGGGCCAAATCTGAAGAAATAACCCTCCAGGCGTTCCTGAGATATCACCTTCACGAGAATGGACCGGACGGACAGAAAATCTCAATATATCGCCTTGCGTACAGTATCGCGATATAATGAATTGTTACCCCTGTATCATGATACGTATCGTATCACCAGATTCTTGCCAATGTTCAGCCCCAGTACCGATGTAATTGGGTAGGGTACCGAGGAGCTAGGGGGGCAGAGACCACAGTGCTGAACGCAGCCGTCTGGCACAATGAAAATGTCTCTTTACGTTAAAAGTGTCAGAGAGCTTTTTCCATTAATTTCAGGGACACCAAGAGTTTTGAAGCTCTGTTTCAATTTAGTGGTTTAACCTGAGCTCTCACCTAAGTGGTAAAGTGTAATTAGCTCATCTGGGCTTCACTCTGATATGCAGAGCTTATTTTAAATCCAGGCAGAGAATCCGATAATAGGAGAGCTGTCAGGCAGAGGGAGAGGATATCTGGACTGTTAGAGGCTTAGCAGGGAGACGGAGATGGACACAAGTTAAACCTTTTAGAAAAACCCAGATGTGACTCACCTCTTTCTCCCCACAGATGTGACTGATGGTGGACCCGGAAGCGGGGCTGGAGGCGGGGCCGATCACGGAGACCACGCCCTTCGGCAGGATCTGACACACTGAGAGAGAAAACAGCACGAGACAAACAACATAAAGGTTTCTATTAGGAGTTAAAGCTGCAAGAACTGATTTTATAAATATGGATTATAGCTGCTTTAAGGCCTTTAAACGGGGGGCGTTTTGATCACTCGTCAATATTAGGGATGCACCGATTTTCAGACCGAGTACAAGTACAAGTACTTACATTTGGGTACTCGCAGATGTCGAGTACCAATACGAGTACTTCTCTGTGCCAAAAGACCCTCGTTAACAGCCAGCTGGAGGATGTGAGCGACACACGGCAGGCTGGGGAGTCCCGCATACGAGGCGGTGCCCCGCGACCGGTTCTAGATCGGCTGGGAAAGGCTCGGGGTGAAGGTGCTTCCCGGGGCCGTGGCCAGAGTGTCACCGGCGCCGACTGTCCTTAGTGCGCCCCAACCACGTCGTGCCCCCAGGGCGGAGCTCGGCCCACGTAAAAGGCGCCAGGGGTCTGCGGCGATGTCTGCAACCCACCCGACCCGTCTTGAAACACGGACCAAGGAGTCTGGCGCACGCGCGAGTCAGAGGGTGCAAGCAAAACCCTGTGGCACACTTAAAGTGAGGGCCGGCGCGATGGAGCGTGAGTGAGTGCGATAGGCACGAAAGATGGTGACGAGAGGTTAACGTCACGCTGCCGTAAAGTGGTATCGGTGCCGTTTTGCGAGTACGTGTACATGAGCACAATATCGGACCCGATACCTGATACTGGTATCGGTGCATCCCTAGTCAATTTATTTTTTCGCACTGTTGTTTTTGTCATGAGTAATTCACATAATCGTTAACCAGAAAATATAAATAGCAGAGAGCGTCGCGTAAGGAGGAGGTGGTTCAAAAATACCAGATTTTCATCCAGGAGGCCGCTGTCAGTAGGAGACCAGAAGTCAAATTTGATTTATTTGTCATGTAAGTAACACCACTTCTGGAGTTATTTGTGTTATCGGACCCGCCGCTGTGTTAAAGGCCTTTAAAGTGAATTTGATATTTTTGTGTTCATGGGCTGAACTGCAGAGCGTTGGACGGGCTTCATAGAAAAGATTCCTGCAAACAAACTCAACCATTCAGAAGTCAGCGCGGCCTGGAGATAAACCTGCAGAGAAATAAAATATAATATTCTACTTATTCAGTTTAGCTTTGAGCTGTGGAATACTGTGGCATTGTTTATTTATGGAAGTCTAATGTTTTCATTTCATTGGTAATGAATTTGAGTCGATTAAAATCATCAACACTCATTAACTTAACATCATTTTTTCTCCCTGTTGATCAAAGAGTACGTCCCCGTCAGACAGACTAATAGAATCAAATGAAAAATTTATGAAAATTAATAAATAACAAAAAGGGAATCAGTTGTGCGCATCAACCTTTTTTTTTTTTTTTTTTTAAATCAGAGCGTCTGTCATCTGGATTTTGGCAGCTTTCAACGGAGTCATCCGAGGACACCGATTAAAGCTGCCAAATGTCGGGCTTGTTGTGAGAGAAGAGGAGATGATTATGTGCTTTTCATAGTATTTCTGAAAGGAACTCACAAAAAGCAAAAGATGCTCTCATTCAGCAGGAAAACAAAAAGGGCGCTTAGGTAATATTTTTCAGTTTGAAAGAAATATAAAAGAAACAACCTTGTTTTTTTATTTTTAAATCTATAAAGAAGAGAATGTGCATTGATCTGATCGTCTCTGTACGAACGCATCAATAGGGATGTTTTCATTATTGTCCGTGCACATAAAGCATTGTCTGTACTGTACAATTAGCGTGTGTGTGTGTGTGTGTGTGTGTGTGTGTGTGCTGCTCTGCATTGGGAAGTCTCTTTTTGCATCGCTGGTGGTTCGTAATCGATAAACATCCAGATCAGCTGCTCATGCAGAACGCCGCGAGCTCTCTGGTGACAATGACCTTGCTCCACGCCGACGCTAAACGCTCTGTATGTGTAAAACACCGCCACCATTGATCCATCCGTCCCTCTGTCTGACACAACTTGACACAACTCGTCACTTGAGAACACAATTGGTTAAAAATGGCTTTAAATAGAGATCGTTAGAACCAGATGAACTCAAACTGGTTTCCTCAGAAACGGTTCTAAACTGACTCAACCTTCGACCTGAATTAAGTAATCTGATTTCTGGAAGGAGGAATGGAAATGACTGTAGGGATAAGTAGAATGAATAGAAATAGAATTGAATAGAGGAGAAGTTTATTATCCACCAAGGCAGGAAACCATCTTTAATGAATAAATACATATTTGGGGCGACCAGTTTAGGGTTGAAATCAGGCTTCAATCGGTTCAGAGACCAGTTTATGACAAGTGGGTGAAATTAATCATGTTTAATTTATTCCAAGACTGTCTACTACGACGACGTATTAGGGCTCTTGTAGTACTTACGGAGCCAGGGGAGGGGGGTAATATTCTAAGAAAAAACTCACAAATTTCAGAGATTAGTCGTACATTTACGACCAAAAAAACTCACAAATTAGCAAGATTATAAAGTTATAAATTTATAAGAGAAAAAAACGGATTTGCAAAATTATATTGTCATAAAATTTACAAGAAAAAACTCAAAAATTTGCAAGATTATAAAGTCGTAAATTTACAAGAAAAAAACTTTTTTTTTTTTCAGAAATTCGCCGCTTTAATCTCAGAAAATATCCCAACATTTTTCCCGTAAATTTAAGACTTTAATCTTGGAAATTCTGAGTTTTTTCTCGGGATATTACCCCCCTCGCCGGGCTCAGAGCAATTTTTGGGTTGATACCATTTGTTACACAGATTTGGTGCTAAATCTAACCATTTTTTTACCACTGAAGAATTGATAAAAATGATCAATAATCCCTCCAAAATACCACATTAAGTCACCAAGACCTTGAGGATCACCATAGAAGAAGCCATGCTGTGATTTGGTACCAAAAACCTTTGACATTTGGAGATTTCTGCATTTTTCGTTGATTGGATGGCGAGCACTTCTGTTGTGTAAACTGCTCAGAAACCCCCTTATTGTCAATCTAGCTAGGAAAGCCATCCATCCTCTGAATGCTCTAGCATTTGTAGCATTATTTAGCCTCCTTCTCGACAGCCTCTTAAAGATCCCGCGGGTCTCAGAGGGTTAAGGAATGTTTAAGCAGCGTTAACTCTTCGTTGTAAAGCCTGTTGGTGCGTCGCTCTGCTGAACATACAGTACTGTCTACATGGTATTTAAAGTGCAGGTTCACTGAGCGTGGGAGAAACATTGACCTGCCTTATTAAATAAAGGTTGACGCTTGATTGCTCTGGTCTGCTTCCTCACACACAACGCTTACTGAAGTTTACCATCACTGGAAAATGTCAGCGAGAAGAGCAGCTGCAGCTGGAAGGTAAAACCACATTCAGGTGGATGAAGAAGATGAAGATAGAGGAGGATGAAGGGGGACTTACTGGTGTCGGTGGTGTCGTACTGGGAGTCCTTCTGCAGCTCGTAGACGTCCACCTCCACCCTCGCCCGGGAGGAGCCCTCCATCAGGCTGTTGATGTTCTCCCTCGCCAGAGCCAGCGCCAGACGCTCGCCACGACCACACGCTGACTGATCATCCAAAATAGCCGCTGGAGAGGGAGAGAGAGGGAGAACGTTTTCTTTACTTAAATGTCAGATGATGCAGTTCACCAGCAGACCTGGTACACCTGGATTATGAGATTAGAGGACATGAAATCAGGGTTACAGGCCAGTCTTGCCCTGTCCAATATGGCGCCCACGTTGGACGTATCGCCAACACACTGCTCCTTTAAAGCAGCTCAAACACCCCGGAGCACAAGAACACATGCAAACACCAGCCCTGAATGCAAAAAACAAAAGCACTCCAGATGTAAATGGGGACAACCGTGATTGGATGTCGTCCAGGTGAAACACAACCTGTGCGGAGTGTGAGGAGAGAAACCGTCTCCGGCAGCAAGACGACGCGCCGAGAATAGATTCAAGATTTAAACATGAAGCGGAGCGGTGCGTTCACAAGCAGCTGCAGCGAATAAAAAACGACCCGTCATCGTTTCTATTTCCCTCCTACTTTAGAGATGGTAAAGTGAGAGTACCTGGTGGCGGTGTACAGTAACACCTGCCATGTTTATTTCTGTCGCCACCTCCCCGCTGACTCGCCCGCTTTGCACATTGAACGCGCTGAAAAATTGCAACCGTGTGATCGGAGAGCGGGCTGAATGCAAACGAAGGCAGATCCTCCATCTGCAGGAGAGAGCAATCAAGTAGCTCAGTCTATGGAAGATCACATTTTAACACCAGGAGGTAAATAATGTCTGCTGCTGCGACCTGATCCGACTACCAGATGAGATTGTTTAAAACACAAGAAGGAGTTGATTACGAGTCTTAAAATGGATTTATTTTGCGGTGTAATCCATCCCTCCTTTATTTTCCTGTTTCAGTGGACACTGAGCTGTAAAGCTGCAGAGTAAAGACGCCCCACAACAAGACTGGAAATCAAAGTGAATATGCTGCTGAGACTCCGTAACAAGCAGAAAGTCTGCTGCTGCTGCTGCTGCTGCTGGGGTTTGTTCTGGATTTGATTTGTGTGTCTTAAATAATTAACGCCTCTCGGGGCGAACTAGGAGCCGATTTATCGTGTCCTTCCTCAAAAGGACTTTTGTGGGTTTCTGCCGTTTAGGAAAGTACAAAGAGAGCCAGATGGTTCATGTCGCGGTGCGGTACCACAGGAATACAAAGAAGATGGATCAGACACTGTTTAACTGACATCTGAGGATCTGATCTCCAAGTCTTCCCTTCAGGCAACTCAATTACTTTTATACAGCGCTGGATGGCCGAGGTGTGGACTCTAGAACTTGACAAAATCAAGACGGACTTGCAACTCAACTTGAGCCTCTTTAGACTTGAAAATAATATCTTCCCCCGAAGCCCAAACATTAAGATTAACATGTTATTTAAAACGTGTGCCATGAATCAATTCATTTCCTGAATCAATTAACGTTAACGCTGTTCATTCCCAGCAAGTCGATATTTAATTCCCCAGATCCACTTTGTGAGAACTACGGCTGTCAATCGATTATAATATTGAATCAGGATTAATGATTGTCCAGGGATAAAATCAATTAGAACCGAAATAGAATTGAATAGAGTAGAAGTGTCTACTACGACGACATATTAGGGACCTAATAGGTAAAAATATAAATATTTATATTCCAAGAAAAAACTCATAAATTTACGGAAAAAAAAACAACTTGGATATTACAAGAAAAAAATTCCCAAATCTGCTGATAGGCTTATAAAGTCGTAAAATTTACAAGAAAAAACATAGTAAATCACAATTAATCTTAAATGTTTTAGCTGTTAAAAATAGGGTGACCAGGTGTCCCACAGCATTTTTATACCTTGTCCCACGTCCCACATAATGAGACAATGTCCCACATTTTCATTGACTCTAGTTTTCAAAAGTCAAACCGAAGTTAAAAGTTAAAATCTGGCTGTGAGGAAATCAGGGAAGGCTGTCATCACGGCGCTGTTTGCTGTCAAACTGATCACACGTGGGTCAAGAGCAGGTTAACGTTTTACCATCTTCGCTACGCTATACGCCCAATGGGGGAAAATTGCAGAGTCACTGCAAAGTCACAAGCTGTGCAGATATAGGCGGAATATGATGGAAACTACCACAAAGAAAAGGAAGAGCAGCCACAACGAAGACGGTAAAACTACTTATAAGTATATAAGCCGGTGGAAGACGATGCTCAGAGTTATTTTTCAATTTCACACGACGACATGAAGCGACGCAGGTCATGTGAGTCTCACAAGAAACCGATCTATGGATGCATTAAAGCATAGAGATGTTACAAGATAAGGGGCAGAATATAAATGATTATTATTTAAATTAGACAGACATTATAACAAAATAGTAGACGACCTCTCATCCTTGGTAACGTGTCCCACATTGTCCCACACAAACACACTCTTTATCCCACATTTGGTTCACGTTTTCAGACGTTTGGCATCGACTCGGTACCGAAGTACATCGCTAAAGTGAACCTGGGGCAGCTTTTTGCGTTCACAATGCACAGGAGGTCAGAGTACTGTTCGTTTCAGAGACGTCAGAGTGTGAAAACACCCTCAGAGGAAGTCCAGTAACTTAAGATGTCAGATAAACATATGAGCAGAGGAAAAAGACGAAGAAGAAGAAACGGTTATGTTGTCTTCTTCTTTACACTGCACTACCAAATGTTCTTTGTCTAACTGAAAAAAAGATGATGCTTGTTAGATACCGAACAGACAGAGAGGTAGAGCTTCCAGAATGCCCGGTGTTCAGAGGGAGAGGAGAAGGAGGAGGATGAAGATGAGAGGGGAGATAAAGATAAAGAGTCTTCTTCAGGAGCCTCAGCAGCGTTCAGACACACTATCTCTGTTTACACAAGATCTGGTTCTCTGGGTCACTGCGACCACACACACACACACACACACACACACACACACACACACACACGCACACGCACACACAAACACACACACACACACACACACACACACACACACACACACACACGGATGGTTAACGATGCTGGAGAGAGAGCGAGGAGATGAAGAGCAGTAATCTCAGAGGGTCAAACATTTGAACTTTTTTTTTTTCTTTCTGTATAATGTGCTGAGCGGCCATCTTTGTTCCCAGCTCATTAACATTTAACTATCCAGGGACAGAAGGAACCAGAACACACCGGGTTGGTCTGAGGAGGAGAACAGACTCGAGTCATTATCATCCAGGACAACGTATCCTCATATAACGGCTCGTATGATATTATATGAAAAAAGTTATTCCTCCTTTTTCTTTCGTTTTCGCAGCCGATCTGACTGTTATCAGGCGATTGAAGAGGCGTCATCAACACACATTCGTCCCATGTTTGTAGGCTATAGGGGTCTACTAAACTACTAATAGGTTAAAGCTGCAGTAGGCGACAATTTTTTGGCATCATTGGGCAAAAATCCCATAGTAACCATTCAGCATATTATAATTCAAGTGTTCTGAGAGACTTCTGCACCTCCTCATGGCTCTGTTGTCAGGCTTTAAAAAATCTAGCTAATTTGCTCCAATCTCGCCTACTTCAGCTTTAACAAGGCCGTTATCACCCATTTATTTCGGCGAGCCAATAGATGTGGGTCATTAGGGCCCTACTATGTTGTAAAAGTGAAAGTAAAACAATGCAACACGTTCTAACACGATGTGAAACTGAAACTGCTGAAAACGTTACGTTTTCGAAACAAACCAAAAAACTTCTACTTTAGGTTTAGGCAACAAAAACTCTTGGTTAGGTTGAGGGAAACACATCATGTTTGGGCTTAAAATAACACTGTTGGTTTCACACAGGTTGCAAACCCAGTGTCCTGGGTGAAAGTCCTGTGTTTGTTTGACCCATCCATCACCCCTCTTGATTTATGAAACAACAACATGGAGGCAACCTTTACAATGGCAGCACAGACCAAATCCACTCCTTCCGTTCTTACCTTTCACAATAAAAGCCCTAGACATAAAATATTCACAGGCGAGTATTTTGCCTTTACGTGTTGTTTGTTCTCCACGGTGTGTAAAGGCCTTAAAGAGTTGGACAGACTGACAATGCCATCCCTGTAGCCATGTCGCCAGCGAGACTAACATATCTGACTCAAAATGGATCCAGATTTCATTTTAAACTCCAAGAATTATACACATAACAGGACCGAGACACAAAAAGACTGTTGAGAAGAAGAAATAAGAGACAACTCCTCTTTGTTTACCTGCAACAACAACAACTGAATTCTTCAGAGAACAGATTTCCTTCCACTTGAACCAAATTTGATGTTGTCAGGGTGGCTCACTCCGACAAAAATCAATACATCCTTTAAAAACACGGACACACGCTTGTATACAGCGGATGGTGTGTGTGTGCACAGAGGCGTCCTGTTTGTCTCTGAAAGGACAGCAGCCACCAGAGGACTGCAGAGCTGTGATTACGCCCCCGGGCCGACGCAGCGATGTCTTGTTTTTAGTCCCCGTTTGGTTTTGTCTCGTTGAATCTGTCGACCTACCTGCAGCCCCCGGAGTCCAGACTTCCACACTCGTATCAAAGAATGTCAAACGCATGAAGCTCAGAGGTGGGAAGTGACAAGAAAACCTGTTAGTCAATTTTTTTGTGAAGTTACACACCGCCTCCAGGGGTGAAATAAAAATCAGTCTGCAGAACTCCTTCTGACTCGATAAAAGGAGTTTCATCGTCATGTCTCAGGTTAAATCCAGAACAAAACGGCTCCACTCGCTCCGCAAGCTCTTTACATAAATACAAGATGACGTTTGTGCACCAGCGGGCGGGAAGACGGGGAGCGCGGGCGTCTCTCCGCCAGGGTAAAAAGTGAAGTTGAAACAGCATAATTTGATAGTAAATTTGAGTACGGCTTGTTTTACAGCTCAGAGTTGGTAAACATGGCTGTCAGGAGGGAACACAAAGAGAGGAATAAAACAGAGTTTATCACAAACTGCAGCAGAGCTGGGAAATCACTCTATAATTACTTTATTAGGAATCTACTGGAGATGTTTGTCACACTACACTTAATTACAACGACTAAGTGAGGAAAAACTAACGCCTTCAGAGAAATCATATTCACAAACATTCATGTAATGGGTCAAAGAATCGTTCAACAAGTCTCTGGACAGGCTGGTCTCATACAGTGTTCATAGATATACAGACGTAGGCAAAGTTGTTGGTAACGTTCCGTTAAAGAGAGAAAAACCCACAATGGTCACTGAAATAACTTGAAACTGACAAAAGTAATAATAAATAAAAATTCACTGAAAATGATCTAATGAAAATCAGATATTGTTTTTGAATTATGGTTCAGCAGAATCATTTAAAAAAACAAATTAATGAAACTGGCCTAGACAAAAATGATGGTAACATTAACTTAATATTTTGTTGCACAACCTTTTGAGGCAATCACTGCAATCAAGTGATTTCTGTAACTCTCAATGAGACTTCTGCACCTGTCGACAGGTATGTTGGCCCACTCCTCGTGAGCAAACTGCTTCAGCTGTCTCAGGTTTGAAGGGTGCCTTCTCCGAATGCATGTTTCAGCTCCTTCCACAGATGTTCAATAGGATTTGGATCCGGGCTCATAGAAGGCCACTTCAGAATAGTCCAATGTTTTGTTCTTAGCCATTCTTGGGTGTTTTTAGCTGTGTTTTGGGTCATTATCCTGTTTGAGGACCCATGACCTGCAACTGAGACCAAGCTTTCTGACACTGGGCAGCACATTTCGCTCCAGAATGCCTTGATAGTCTTGAGATTTCATTGCACCCTGCACAGATTCAAGACACCCTGTGCCAGATGCAGCAAAGCAGCCCCATAACATAACCGAGCCTCCTCCATGTTTCACATTAGGTACAGTGTTCTTTTCTTTGGATGCTTCATCTCTTCGTCTGTGAACATAGAGCTGATGTGACTTGCCAAAAAGCTCCAGTTTTGTCTCATCTGTCCAAAGGACATTCTACCAGAAGCTTTGTGGCTTGTCAATATGCATTTTGGAAAATTCCAGTCTCGCTTTTTTATGATTTGGTGTCCTCCTCGGTTGTCTTCCATTAAGTCCACTTTGGCTCAAACAGTGACGGATGGTGCGATCTGACACTGATGTACCTTGACCTTGGAGTTCACCTCTAATCTCTTTGGAAGTTGTTCTGGGCTCTTTGGTTACCATTCGTATTATCCGTCTCTTCAATATGTCATCAATTTTCCTCTTGCGGCCACGTCCAGGGAGGTTGGCTACAGTCCCATGGACCTTAAACTTCTGAATAATATGTGCAGCTGTAGTCACAGGAACGTCAGGCTGCTTGGAGATGGTCTTATAGCCTTTACCTTTAACATGAAGGTCTATAATGTTCTTTCTGATCTCCTGAGACAACTCTCTCCTTAGCTTTCTGTGGTCCATGTTCAGTGTGGTACACACCATGATGCCAAAAAGCACAGTGACTACTTTTCACCCTTTAAATAGGCAGACTGACTGATTACAAGTTTGAAGACACCTGTGATGCTAATTACAGGACACACCTTAGTTTAATATGTCCCTATGGTCACATTATTTTCCATCTTTTCTAGGGCTACCATCATTTTTGTCCAGGCCAGTTTCATCAGTTTGTTTTTTAAAATGATTCTGTTGAACCATAATTCAAAAGCAACAGCTGATTTTCATTAGTTAATTTTCAGTAAATTTTTATTTATTATTACTTTTGTCAGTTTCAAGTTATTTCAGTGACCATTGTGGGTTTTTCTCTCTTTAACGGAACGTTACCAACAACTTTGCCTACGTTTGTACCTACACATAGTAAATGCACTGTAATTCGTGTACATCCCACAAATTAAATATGTGTGTAATCCACGTAATCGTGAACCAGGGAATATAAAGAGCGACAAACACCGCGTAGAAAGGAGGTCGGGGTGGATGGGGGATCTTTCGCCCAGGAGACCGGCGTTCTGACCAAATGGTTTCCTGTGAAGACGGAAGTTAATTATTTTTTTAAAAGACTGAACACATGTAACGAGCGGACACGTGTTTCTGTAAATATAGATGCAACTCAACCCGTTTCGCACGACGTGATTGGTTGATGCCTTCATTCACGGTGCGAAGGCTCATAAAAATCTAACTTGTTCCGAAAAAAAGTATGTTGTTTTTTCTCTGCGTAATATTCGCATTCTATGTCAAAGTGCTCACGACAAAAACAACAAATATATTGATGTGCAAGTTCATTGCACAAAAAAACAAAAAAAACACCCCTAGTGTGTAACAGCCTTTAGTCCCAGACTGAAATATATCAACTAATATTGGATGGATTGGTTCAGACATTCCAGCCCAGTCGCACTAAAGTTCGTGAAATAGACACGCAATTTAATGTATTGATTCGTGTACAAAGACACGACTTTTCAATTTTTTTTTTGTGATGGTCATGAAATAAATTTTTATGTAATCCACGTAATTATGAAGTGGGAAGTATAGAGAGCAGCGAACGCCGCATAGGGATGAGATCGGGGTGGATTGGTGGGTCAAAAAACACCAGACTTTCACTAGGAGACCGCTGTTGGTGCCCCGTGTGAGGCCAGACGTTAACGTTGATTTATTTGTCGTATAACATCCGTACTTAAGTAACGCCACTTCCAGAGTTATTTTAACCCAAACCACCATCTTTTCCTGAACCTGACGTAGTTTTATTTTGAAGAGACTGGAGCGCAAATTGACACGTGCAACACGTGTTGTATAAAGTTGTGCTGAGCGTCACGAAAAAAAGGGAAATTCATGTCTATGTAAACAAATCAAATAGATTAAATTTCGTGACTATATCACGAAACTGCCGTGAGACTATTGGACTTTCATGTGATCCTCTTTTGTTGTATTATCCGTATTTCTTATAATTCATACACAATTTAGAAGTTATGATACATTTTATTTGGCTCCAACAACATGCTGAATGTTTTTTTTTCCCCTTCACATTTACCTCTGTGTTACAGCAGCTTCTGATTGGTTGGTTCAATCACATGTCCGACGCTGAGATATCCCCACATAGTAAAACATTCATAAGAGACAAAGCCTGCAGTTGTAGCGTAGAGAGTCATTTAGCAGAGATAATAAAGTCGAGCCTCAGGGTGTGTTTGTAAAAAGTTAAAATCCTTCAGATTAAAGCTCCGGGCCGACGGAGGGTTTGTTTACTTCTCATTTCTCTGGTGAGTTGCTTCTCTCTGCTTCCACCGAGGCTTTTCTTTTCTTTTCTTCCCATTTACTCTTTTATTCTAATTTATTTATTGGGTGTGCTTGTCCTGTTGAACTGGCAGCTTTAAGAGGCCCAGAGGTCGGACGGAGGGGGAAAACTGAACATGAATGAAATTCATATTCAGTTTGGGTTTCCCTTCCAAAACAAGACATTTGTCTTTTCAAATAAAAACTGACATCTTTACTCACAAAACGACCTGCGCCCAGAAACTGATTTTTTTTTTTAAGTAATATTTAAAGGATTAATGTTCGGGCCGTCCTGCGGTGACACGCTGGCTCTTCTGTAGTTAAGAGATATTTACTGATGAACGTGAGTTAATGACTCCTTCAGAGTGACTGATAGCGCAGGTTGAAATAACTCCTGGAGGGTTTTAGCAGCGGCTGAAGGACACTACAGTATTTATGCTCTTGACTTGATATTTAATCCTCGCCAGAGGAGAAAATATCTGCACGCTGATGTCACTTTAAGATTTATTTCATGCTCTTTTGGTTCTCTAAAAGCCACCACTTTGCATCAGCACTGAGGGTGTACACAATAATGTGAACATCTGTGCAATGTAATGCAATCATCTGACCGCAGCTAGCTTCACTGATAGGTGCGGTTGGCTGTGCTTTGCTGCACCTGTAACCACACCCACTAGTGATGTCACAGGAACCTGGAGTACAACTGAACATCACTGCAGCAGATGTATGGATTAGCAATATCCGGCCACTGTGCTGGACGGGGGAAGACTGAGGGGACATGGCGGCGATCAACCTTCATTTATTAAGGTATCGCCAACAATCAGGTTCAGGCAAGGACGCAAAATAATTATTAGACATGTGTATAAAACATTTTTACTATACAAACACACATCAAATTACACTGACATCTATAGAATCTTTGGTTTTCTTTCCCTTAAAAAGGCGAGGGCCTTGACGTTTTGCGAAGTACCCCTATGTGCCGGTCTGATGTATCTCTAGTTCTGCTGCTGATATTACAACTATCCATCATGGGTCTGACAATGTTCTAGTCGTGTAATTCTACATCTGTGGAGTATTTTTTCATACCAATGTTAGCATGGCAATGTTAGTATTTAGCTCAAAGTACCACTGTGCCTCACAGAGCCGCCGGCATCACTGTAGATTCTTAGTGTTGTTGATATTGAGTTTAAGTTTGGCCCTGAAACTTTTCTCTGCCGTGGTTACGTCTTCGCCAGCCTTCTGATACACAGATTGACTCCTGTTTGTGCCTCTTCTGGTGACAGCTTCTCTGAACACTAATTGCCATTTGACTGGGATTTATTGACCCGCGAGCTGGCGCGGCGGCTCGGCCGGAGACCGGCAACAATAACACAAAGTTGCCCTAATTACAGTCACCGTCTCTGCTCCCATCTGGGTCGCTTCCCAGCGTGACAGAGATGAATCTGCTTGTTAGCCTTATGTGATTGATAATTACAGCTGAGTCATTCTTGTTTTGTGATTTGATTGCTGCTCATGTGAAGTGCTGGTTATAATTGCTTTTCCAAGAATAAGACTGACAAGGTCCTGAAACACTTCAGCCGTCTGAGGGCACATTTTGTACGAATGATTAATACGATTCACTGGCTCACACAGGTATCGCTATTTTGTTACAAGAATCCAGTTTGTGACTTTGGTCAGGTGTACAGGTTTGTTCCCATGTTAGGTAAATAGAGAGATTGTTGGGTATCGTTGTTGATCAGGCAAGCTGCTGCACAAAGTGTTCATGGATTTGTACATGAAAATGTAATCATTACATTATTTCCTTTTGTATTCCCATTATATACATCATAAACTTATAATAGCTCATAACTCTAAGAAAATTGTTTGAATTTTACGAACCTGTTTATACCTGTTTGACCTGTCCAGCCCGACCTCCCTACGTGGACTATAATTTAGAAATTTGTAAACATAATTCAATTCAATATGCATCAAAATATGTTTCCCTCTAAACAGAACTCACAATGAAGTTTAGTTTAGTGTGACTCCAAACTCGTCAAATACCGCCACTTGGTCAGTGACCCTCGGCATCGGAGACGTTACTTTTGGACTGACCAGGGACGGCGTGTCAATATTATATATAATAATATAAGTCTTTCATTAATTCTTTGGGTAAATCAGTGCTTTGAAATTTCAATATTCTTGGAACGAAAATGGCAGATCGAAGATATCGTATTTAACTTGATGCAGATGATACACCGCTTTATATATCCAATTGTGAAAATCCCTTTTCCAACTTTTTTTGTCTCATGTAAAGATTAGGGGTTAATATCTAGGACCAGCTCAAACCCATGGATCATCATGAAAACCAGACCACAATGGTAACAAATAGTTGGGTCATTTTCTGTTGAAATGGTCTAAACACGAGTATCATTAAAAACGTTCATTAAAGCAGATAAAACTAAAGACCATAGAAGAACATCTTCCCCAGTCCTAAACGTATTTCAAACTATCTGAGGGGAAAAATGAATGTATTTGTTATTATTATGACTGTGAACATAACTCTGTCTAATGTTTATAATTAAAATAAACTTCTGCTTTCACAGGAAGTTAGGTTTAGGCAACAGAACCACTTAGTTAAGGTTAGGAAACGGTCGTTGTTGACGTTAACTTGACTGACTAGCGACTCACGGGTCTGACGATAATGAGGGTTAAAAGTCTTATGTTTGTTTGGCTTGTTGCAGAGTGAGAACCGCGGTGATGGTTGGTTCTTCGACTCCGACTGACCTGAGGAAGTGGTTGAAATGTTTTCCTGTCCATGTCGAATAAAGAAATGTGGGTTTTTCATCTTTTGTTCAGATGATTGTTACTCAGAACCTTTGTGTATGCGTCCTGATGATTGCCAGATATTTGGTGTTCAGCCATAGCAGCAGGCAAATCACTGCAGGACACACTGTACCAGCATTTGACTGCTGGCAGTTTCCAACCGTGATCTGAGTTCTTGAATGACAAAAGCACTTTCACACAGTTCTTTTTACTTCTCAGCTACTGAATCGTGAATGTTGAATTTTTTTTAAAGCTGAGTATGTTGGAGTGGAACTAAAATAGATTTCCCATCACCTGAAGAGAGGAATGCAGACTGGCTTTTTATTGGTCTTTTAAAAAAAATAAAAAAGCACTTTCTTTCAACAACTCAAATATATATTTTTGCTGCAATTTTCCTGCGTTTCTTTTCGTTATACAACTTCAAAATGAGTCAAAGCAACAACCTTCCTGTAAAATGCTTTAACCTATGTGATCAAATGTCCATACAAAACTGCCTTGAGAAAACCAGATATTTAAAAAGATTATCAAGGAGTAAGTGCTGCCCCAAATACTCCCTGTAGAGCAACAAATGTGGATTAATCCGCCACTGAAAATAGTCCCAAACCAATTTCCTCCTGTTTGTTTGATAAAATGTACAGTGACCAGCTGTTTTTAGGAAATTACTGGGCCCTTTTTTAAAAAAAAAAGAGACTATCCACCTTATTCTCGGGAGCATTACTGTAGAAATGATTATGGGTGAGGTAGCAGAAGTAGCAGTAAGCTAGTTAGTCCCATAGGCTAACAATAGTGGCTAACGGCGCTTCTTTTGTAAAGTAATTCGCCTTCAATTTAGCAAATCTTGCTTTTTTTTTGTTAACAGATATTTGACGTTAAATTAAAATGTCCTTGTGGAGCTCTGGTACTTGTTACGCTGTTGCCAGCTGTACTAACAACCAGACAAAGCTAAATCTGTGGCTTCAACAACAGTGTGTTGAACATGCACCCAAAACAAAAAGGGATTGTTGTTGTGACCGACGGTACAGTTTCCATCGCCGACCTACAGACGAGGAATCCAGAAGAATGTGGCTCAGTTCATTTAGTGGACAAAAAGCCAAGGAGGAAAACCTGTATCCTACTTTGTGGTTGGGCTACGAAAGACCAGAAGAGATGTCAGGTCCTTTAAAGGACTGACAGCAGTGCCAGGAGAACATCAGCTATGATTTCATGTGTAGGGAGGACACAGCATTGTATCGTCTGTTTAATGACAGCCAGTTACTTTCGCTATTTTCTGTACAGATTAAAATGTAAGGCAGTTTATGGCACGGAGTGCAGGGCAGCATTGGACTACAGATAGTTTAAGTATGGTTATCTGTGTGTAGAAAAAAACTAAACCTTGTTACTGTGGAAGTACTGATCTGCCTCATCGCTTTTCAGATTGTTCATCGCTTCACCGTCTGTAGCAACAGAGTCAATAACGTAGCTAAATATGCTAGTGTAGGTTATCTGAGGCCACTTCTTCAGGTCCCATCCCTCCATAGTAGAAGGCAGAGGTATGATCACATTATCCCGTTTGAGGTGGAATAGGTGGTGTTCACACATGTTTTAATAGATTTCTTAATATAATCGCTCTAGGAGAGTGATTAGCGTACCATTACCATGGAAAACGCCAGTTAAGGTTCAGCAAAACGACGCGCCGGAAGTAGCGCCCATAACTCAAGCATCATGGGGGCTAGGAATTTTCTTGGTTTACTTGTCTTCAGTAGGAACCAATGGGCTTGGAGCTGAGAGCCACAGACAGGAAGTCAGACAGTACCGAGAGTCAGATTAACACACTGTCGGGTTGAGTTTTTTCATGGGATTTGTTGACCGTTAGAAAGAAATAGAATAAAATTAGCCTGTTCTTTTACTTTGGGTGTGAAATGTTTATTATTATTATAAATAATAAAATAAAATAAAGACTGGAGTCCTGTCTCTGTATTTCCCTTTGCAGCTGAATTCAGTGTGACTTCTGTTATTTCCACTGTAACTCCACTTATCAGACATGAAAGAAACGAGTGTGTGCTTCACTGTTTGTGTGTTCGCACGTGTCAAATATAAGAGTGTGTGTGTGGAGTAGTCAGCTGTTATTAATGGAAGAGTGAAAGGTGAGCCATTACACATTGCCAGGCGACCCGGTTGCCATGGTAGCTTGCATGTAAGTGCCCTACGGTTTCGCCGAAGCCCCGCGTGATAAAAGCGACAGGGATTTGAACTGGAGGCCATCAGGGCTGAAAGATGAACGGGGAAAAAAGAAACCCTTATCTGCTGCGAGGAGAGCTGAACTTTTACTTTCAATGTTGAGTCTCTGCTTTTATTGGAGTTAATCTTCCTCTGCGGGGCGTGATGAGGACGTAAGTACGAGGTGCTGATAGCAGAGTGGCGCTCAAGCCTCGCCATTAATCATGCAGGGAAGTCACGGAGACGCTCCCTGATCCAGTTTCTGGGTTTATTTGCGCTTACAAATGATCCAACCTGGGATGGAAACAAAACGAGTAGGGAAGAAGAAATGGAAACGAGGAGTGAGCGAGCGAGAGAGCGAGCAGCGGAGACAAAGGGAAGCCTCGAGGGGCTCGTAAAAAGACAAACAAAGCAAAGAGATAGTGTGAGAGGAATCAAGATGGCAAACAGAGACAGTGGTGGGTGGTGAGAGGAGAAACAAAACGACAAGAGGAGAGCGATACAAAAACAACAAAACGGATGAGTAACGAGTGAGAGAGGAGCGTTCGAAAATAGAGGTGATGCAGAGGAAGAGTGTGTTTTTATTTATTAACACATTCAAACAGGAGAGAGGAGGAGGATTAAAACAGAGAATGTGTCTCTGAATGTTTTTATTCATGGAGACAGCAGGATTCTGGGTAAATAATGACACTTTCTACCAGGAGCTTTGGAGTAAAGTATGCTTCCAGTTAAGTTTTCCATCGTCCCAACTGGGGGCTGCATCCGTCAATTTTTATAGCGTTTCTAACACGCCAACCACGACCGACGACCAGCTGTGTGGAGGTGAGAAACTAGACCGGGTTCAAATGTCATTTTTGGTGTTAACAATGGAGCCACACAATGAATGTTTGTCAAGGAGAGACTGTGTGAGGGAGTGCTATGTTCAAGTCCTAATCAAGTTCTTAGTCCAGACCAACAAGTCCCAATCAAGTTCTACGTCAAGACCAACAAGTCCCAATCAAGTTCTACGTCAAGACCAACAAGTCCCAATCAAGTTCTATGTCAAGACCAACAAGTCCCAATCAAGTTCTAAGTCAAGATCAATAAGTTCCAATGAAGGCCCAAGTCAAGACCAACAAGCTCCAAGTCCAGACCAGCAAGTCCCAATCAAGTTCTAAGTCCAGACCAATAAGTCCCAATGAAGTCCCAAGTCAAGACCAACAAGTCCCCATCAAGTTCTAAGTCAAGACCAACATTTTCCAATCAAGTTCCATATCGAAACCAACAAGTCCCAATCAAGTTCTAAGTCCAGACCAATAAGTCCCAATGAAGTCCCAAGTCAAGACCAACAAGTCCCCATCAAGTTCTAAGTCAACACCAACATGTCCCAATGAAAGTCTCAAGTTAAGTTCCAGGTCAAGACCAGCAAGTCTCAATCAAGTTCTCAGTTCAGACGATAGGGACTTCTTTTTAGACAATGCATTTTGAACATCATGAATATCTATAATAAATACTACTTGTGCAGGCTTACAGGCTTATTATGACACAACACGTCCTTATACTAGTGAAATATAGCTCAAAATGAGTTTCCCCAACTAATTTCAAGTTCTCTTTTTTATCTTAAAGGCCTAAATTTGACATTTTATTTCAAGAACTCTTACCAAGCAAATTGCCACATCTTTACTTATTATAAACAAAAAACCCTTCATTGTTTTTGTTATGCATTTTTGAAGTGGCCTTTTACAACTCTTAAAGTTTTAGTCTTTACTGCAGACAGACAGACATTGTGGGATCCAAACCCATGTCGCGGTGACGGTACTCACCCATCCGGACGGCAGAGAGGGTGTTGGCCTTGCTGAAGGAGAGCGGTGCCATGGTCAGCAGCAGGACGGCGAAGTAAATCGACAGCAGCAGTGCTGGCAGAGCCGGCATCTTCCACTGCTCCTCATGGAGAATGGTCTGCTGGCTGCCTGTACCGCCACCTGCAGGACAGGAGGATTCATTACTACTACATCTATATATAGTACATCATATAATCTCCCACATATCAGATATCGAGTCTTTGATTTTAATGATTGAATTGAACAGCTGTCACACATGTTTTACGGGGTCATTTGTTACCATCTCAGCCTTTAAATTCAGACATTCAAATCTCACCGCTGACAGTCAACAGTCAGCTGCTCTATAAACACTCAACTTGCAGCAAGTCAGTAATTTCAGTGATTTGAACAATGATATCATCCATACACTTAGAGATGCTAAGCGGAGAAGGCCGCTACCCCCGCAACTCACTGCACGTATTGAGAAATAAGAGTATGTGACAAATAAATCCTTGAATCTCTGAGATAAAAAAAAATATGTAAATGAGAAAAACTAAATCAGAAGTTATTAAAGCACAGGGGATGACAGAGAGCAGGACTGACTGGACGTTTAACCAACTGAAACTCTGCAGAGTAACCAGACTGTCCCGCTACGGAACCAACCCGGTATCACACCAAAGCGTATAATAGACCCGCGTCTCCACCGGAAGACAGCGTATTAGTGTCATGTTTTGCCTCGCCAAGGCGTAAATGTTACACGTATGAAGGTGCAGCACGAGCAGGGGGCAACAAAACCACTTAGTTAGGTTAAGGGAAAACGTCTTGGTTGGCCTTGAAGTAAGTACGTACAATACATATGGAAACAACGTAACATAAATACAGAAAACATGTCACAAACATAGCTTACAAAACACAAAACACAGGTCTCCTGGTTGAAAGTCCTGTGTTTTTTGGACCCATCCGCCTCCCCGCCTTAAGCGGTTTTCTCACTTTTTATTCTACGTCCTACTTTTATATGTATATTTACGAAGATGTATTGACATTTCAGACAGTACAAACTACATGGTGTACAAATGACACGCCTAAAGCAAGAACTGCATTCTTATTACACGCTTTTGCCCTTGCAAAACGCATTTTCGTGCGACCGGGTTGGCTGAACACGTTTCCTGTGATCAACACTTTTGTTGTTTGCTGACTAAAAGACGACAGAGAAAAAAAGCAGTTTAGCAGTTTATTCCGTTGTTCAGATGTTTCCTTTTAGATGAAGAAACAAAATTACCAGCGTGGGCACCGATTGTTTTCACATGTAAACTGTTTTCTAAATTAGCCGGCTTAGTGTGAATGTAGTCTGAGAGAAAGAAAGGGAGGCAGAGACGACATGAGAAGATCAGAGAAAAGGAATGAGAGGGAGGAGAGAGAAAACGTGAGAGAGGACAGAGACAGGAAAGGAAAAAGAGAGCCAGACAGAGGGAGGAAGAAAAAGAGAATATTGGCGAACAAAAGTGTGAGAGAGAGAGATGAAGAGACGATCACATGTTGCAGAGGGAGAGAGATTTAAAATGGCTGAGCGAGGGAGCATGACGAAACGAGTCCAAATCTTCAAAGTAGATTAGAGAGACTGAAGCGAGATTTTTTCATTAGCGTGCGTGAGTGTTTTGCATGTTTGCATTGAAGTTCTCAGAGCAACAACACTGAGCCCCGACGAACATCTAACGCCGTTCAATCCCATAATGCAACTGCTTCATCTTCACCATCTCTGCGCGGACAGTTGAGTTATGTTCCTCTAATTCCCCCTCTCCCCCCAAACAACACGTTCTTGATTTGTTTAACCCGCCCCTCGCTAAATGTTTATCGCCGCCCTGCCAATGAGGCATCCCACATGAATTTAAATGAGATTCCCAAATGGAATTTAAATTGGCTCGAGTCGATCGGGACGAGCTCCGTGGCAGAGAGCGAGACACAAACCGCGGAGAGATGGAGGAAGATAAAATGAAAAAGGAAGAGGGGGGTGGAGGGAGAGGAGATATAGATGATGATGATAATGATGATGTTACTGTTTTTAAAGATGACTGACTGATAATCACAACACATACTGATTGTTATCTGTTGCGTTTGCCAGCTGAATGTTTTGTCTTCCCAGAGTCTAAATGTGAAAACTGATTGTTGGTTAAAAACAAAAAGTAAAGCTGCAAGCAGTTGACGTGACATCATCGGACACAGCGCCCACAAGTTAGACGGTGTTTCCTGTGTGGAGCCCGTGGCGCTGTAATGACATTTAGCATATTTTGTACCACTTTGTTTGTGGTAGAGCTGAGAACGCACTAATTCTAGATGAATCTGGTGACTGTTTTGTGTGTTTCGTCATCTAGCGCCATTACTGTGGTGGCAATTCACTTTTTTTTTTACGGAACCATAGACTGTATATAAGAAGTAGATGTAGTCACTGTAACATCATCCATTGGTTTGTGGACCGCCGTTTAGAAGCCTCGAGTTTGTCATTTTAGCCGTCGCCAATTTGGTATTTAGCCTTCTCCATCTTGGTTTTGGGCATCGCCATCGTGGTATTTGGCCGTCAACATCTTGGTTTTTGGGCGTCACTATTTTGGTTTTTGGCCATCAACATCTTGGTATTTGGCTGTCAACATCTTGGTTTTTGGGCGTCACTATTTTGGTTTTTGGCCGTCAACATCTTGGTCTTTTGCCGCCACAACCTCGGTCTTTTGCTTTCGCCATCTTGGTTTTTGGCCTTCGCCGTCTTGGTTTTTGCAATGAGAAGTGACACGAGAGGGGGTGGAGCTAAGTACAACCGAACGCTGAATAAGACATTTTTAGGCAATCAAAAATGTTCTAATTAACTTTGATGAAGTGAAAAACACACTGTGAAAGGGTTAGGCCGCACAACGCCGTGGCAGCAACCTGTCAATCACAAAGTAGTCCCGCCCTAAAGCATCCCCTGCTTTATGGTCTATTTGACTCTAAATGGGACCATAATTTACTAAATGAACATCATGCTGTTTTGAAGAAGACTTGAAACTAGTGATTGAGACCATAAACTCATGTTTACAATGTTTACTGAGGTAATAAATCAAGTGAGAAGTAGGCTCATTTTCTCATAGACTTCTATACAATCAGACTTCTTTTAGCAACCAGAGGAGTCTGTTCCAGTACTATATTTTATTCCTTTTTCAACCCTAAACTTTCAAGTTCTTTCTGAGTCCATCAAGTTTGCAAACTGAAAATAACATCAACTTTTTGAGAAGCCAAAAGAGGCTGTTCTTGGGAGGACTCCTGAGCAGAGTTACCCCCAAAATGAACCTTCAAAACAACCTGCTGTTTGCCAACAATCCTGCCAACAGAGCGAATGAAGTCGGCTGAGAGAGAGCAAGAAAGAGATGGAGAGCCTCAGAGACAACAAGACATCAAGAGAGAGTGATAAACGGAGGGAGAAAGAGGCTGAAAGAGGAGAGATGTAGAAACAGCAAAGTGACAAATGGAAAAAAAAAGAAAAGAAAGCAAAGAATATGAAGGCAACAATGTGAGTGACAGGAAATTGGGCAGAAAGAGACGTGATGGTGAGCTGAGACAGGAAATGAGAAACGGCTGCAGGCAGAAATAAACAAATGATGATAACAATTAATTAGGGTCTTTCCTGCAGGAAGTGCTATCATGTCAGCTGGCAAACAGAGCCGACGGGGACCCCGCTGATACCAACCGCCACCGCAGTTCACTGCAGCAGCTCCGAGGCTAATCACAGCCTCAACTCTATTAGCTGCTTTCAATCCCATCTCATTTTACATTGGAGGCATTTAGCTGACACTCATTCGCAGCGACTTACAGCGAGCAGTAGCAGAGCAGGAGGCTTTAAGTCCCGGTTCATCAGCTTTACAAGGGAAGACGGCGAGGGGTCAGAGCGGCGGCAACTACAGAACAAACAATATCCTAGACGTATGAGACAATGGGCCTCATGCAGAAACATGCTCTTAAACTTCTCTTATATTTTCTCTTAATAAAATAAGGGAAACCAACTCCAGCCCCAAACTTTCCTAACCATCCATATCTGCTGTTACCAGGTGTGCTCAATGATGAATCCCACTTGATCAGAAATTGGAGGCATGTGGCCGATGGTTTTATTATTAGCATAACGCCCCCTAAGCGAAATAAGGGCAGGTGTTGTGCCGTGTGCAAATGTTCTGGCACATGCCCAACTGTATAAAATGACCTTGTGGTGACCTCTAGGATAATCACAGCCTCATGAAACTTTACAGCCACAAACTAGAGACCTAGAGCATTCAGAGGATGGATGGCTTTCCTAGCTAGATTGACAATAAGGGGGTTTCTGAGCAGTTTACACAACAGAAGTGCTCGCCATCCAATCGCCGAAAAATGCAATCCTTGCAGAAAATCTCCAAAAATGTCAAAAGGTTTTGATCCCAAATCACAGCATGGCTTCTTCTATGGTGTTCCTCAAGGTCTTGGTGTCTTAATGTGGTATTTTGGAGGGATTATTGATAATTTTGATCAATTCTCGAGTGGTAAAAAATGGTTAAATTTAGCACCAAATCTGTGTAACAAATGGTATCAACCCAAACATTGCTGCAACAACTTATGAGACATAATAGAGCATGGGGATGACCATCATATACTTCTATCATAATGTTCTAAACCCTGATACACTTTTACAATATAATTAATCTTCAGGTTTTCAGCTTTCAGATGATGTTCACCACTTCTACGTGACATCTACTGTTGACCTGCTATCTCCCCCTAAAGACCCCCTGTACCTCCCTAAAAAAGACTAAAACGGCTCTATTGTGGGTCTCAGAGGGTTAATGGAGCTAAGGGAGTTAAACTTGGTGGGATGTAGCAGTATGCCACATACCAAGACAGTAAATGGTTAAATAATAAAAAACCCTGAAATGAAGCCGGAACATCAGTGTTGATTCGTCCATCCATCCTGACTTTACACTGCTCCACATAAACATCACACGCTCTGTGTTCTACCCGTCAGCAGAAATCCCTGAAGAAGAAGAAGAGCTTTAGAGATTTAGCTCAGCGGGACAAAAGGATCTCCAGCATTTCAAACTGAACTGAAGCCGCTTCGGTCAACATGAATACATCTCTCAACACAAAAGGTTAGAAAACACGCCTTTTTAATCTGCAGAAAGCCAAACCCTCCCTCCCCTCCGTCTGCTGCAGCGCCGCATTAAAGGTTATATCGTGAATTTGACTCTCCTGACCTGCTGGTAGCTCATCTCATGCAGATGAAAGAGGGAAACATCAGAGCTGGCTGTGAGCTTTTTCTGATGTGAAGGATGATATCTCCCCCACCTCGTTTCACATACAATAAAAGAGACCCAACAAAAGAGGAGCGCTCCGGATAAAGCACTTTGTCTGTCGGGTAATGGCCCTTAATGCTCACCTAAATATAGGATATTAGCTTTCTTTCCCTTCTGGGGATAAGGAGATTTTGTTTTGCGGCGGCGGCATCATGAAGCGCAGAGTGTTGCTGACTCAAACCTCTATAATGACATGGTAATCCCCTCATTTAGCCGCTGACACGCGACACACTTCTGCCACCGAAAACAGCAGGAGGGAAAGAAAGAGGAAGGTTCGAGTCCTGCATGTAACGCTGGTCTGCCTTCCAAGAAATCACATTAAACAAAAAAAAACGTCGCCCTGCGGTAAACACAGTGACAGGAAACAACACAAAACAAGAGTGGCAGAAAACAGATTTATAACCCTAAAGATTTATTTATTTTCTAACGGAATCCTTCCAAGAGCTCATTCGACTGATTTTTAATTTATCAACTGAGAACTTCTGTTTCTATGGTCACCTACTAATTACTGGATTCACAACAGAACCTCGTCAGTGCTTTCTGCTGAACCTTCCAAACTAAATAATGAAATATGTTAATTGTTTTTTTACTTATGCTGTAGGGGTGTTTCAATGCCAGAATCGATATATTTGCTTCATCTGAGTCTATGTGGAGGTCGAAGGAAGTTACCACTTTTATTGTTGTAGTCTGAGTAACGTGACGTCATATCCGTTCCGTATCCGTCAACCAAAACAAACCGCAGCAAGCCGAAACCAGAAAGTAGAAAATGTTGGAGTGGCTACCACCTGCATCCTCACATGTTAAATCCAGCGTGGTAAACACTACACATCCAGTAAAGGATGGAAACACTTTGGGTTTCACACATTGCAGGAAAAGCAGAGCTAGACATCACGGCTAAAGCTGCATGCTAACTCTGTCACGGACAGGAAACGTTATCGTATCGCGGCAACGTTGCGATCGAGGCAACTACAACTGTAGAGCACCCAGATACTGACATTTATGTTCTCTGCATTGAAACGGCCCCGATGGAGCTGACCATGGATGGATAAAGAGAACGGAGCTGACGGGAGAGCTAGAGACCACCTTGGAGAAGTATTATTTTGTATTGTATACAAAATACATAGATAACATTGATTGGACATGCGGGTTAAATCACTCCGTTGGGACCCTTCCTAAAACAAGACTATTTGGATGGCAGCCTAAGTTAGGAGCTCTCTGAGAGTACTCTCTGGATGTTTGTGAATAAGGACCGTTGGGTTCAGGTGTCCTCAGATTTCTTGGAAGGCTTTTCAAAACTTGTGGAGGCACATCGGTTTGACTGCATTCAGTACTGTACAGTATGTACAAGGTTAACACTATCTGCAGCAGTAAAGCCTTTTATCATCCAGGAGTCCTTGATGGAGCTGCTGGTTGCTGCAGAGACATCAGACAAAATAACATCTTGTGACACTTGGCGGGATTGGGGGGGGGGATGGATTCAGGGTTAGCCTACATATATGTATCCGGATTTCACACAAATGTTCAGGATGTTTTCCAGAAGTTTTTGGCCAATTTTGACATTTTGTAGAACTTTTCTTTGTCTAGAAAGCTCTAACAATTATGAGATTTTCAGGATGCATTGGGACTTTAGAGCTGTCAATCGATTCTAATATTCAATCTTGATTAATCACACATTTTGTATCTGTTCAAAATGTACCTTAAACCTTATTTGTCAAGTATTTAATACTCTTATCAACATGGGAGGGGGCTATTTGTTGCTACATTAATAAGGTTTACACCTGATTTGTAATTCCTGTTAATTTTGAAGATTTTTTACCAAGTTGCTGGTTTACAATTTATTATTTTTAATAATAAATACAAAATCTTTTAATTTTGAAGATGTTTTACCAAGTTGCTGGTGTATGCTTTATTATTTTAATAATAAGTACAAATTCTGTTCATTTTTAAGATTTTTTTTACCAAGTTGCTCATTTATGATTTATTATTTTAATAATAAATAAAAAATCTGTTATTTAAAAAAAATGTTTTACCAAGTTGCTCATGTATGATTTATTATTTTAATAATAAATAACAATTCTGTTCATTTTAAAGATTTTTTATCAAGTTGCTTGTGTACGATTTATTATTTTAATAATAAATAAAAGATTCTGTTAATTTTGAAGATTTTTCACCAAGTTGCTGGTGTATGATTCATTATTTTAATGATAAGCAACAATTATATACATTTTTATCTATTTATTTATTAGTCACATTTTGTTTTACAAAGTTTGGAAATGATGTTTAAGTCAAACCTGATGTTGCCTTTCACGAAAAATATGTAAATATGTACATGATTAATCTAAATATTTCCACACCAATATCACCAGTAGCAGCATATTCATTCAACCTGAATAAATCGGATTGTGAATGCTGCTGAAGTGTGAGCCAGACAACAACGGACATATGCAATTAGTCATTAGACTCCCATTAGCGTTAAATTACCTCAACAGGCCTCCATATGTTCACAGTTCATTCACACCTCTGAAGAAAACGAGAGGGAGGCGTGAAGGAATACGAGAATATGTGTGTGAATGCTGAAATAAAAAAGTAAAGAGCAGATGGTTGTTGATGGGAAGAAGAAGAATGAAGAGTTCAGTTTCATGCCGTGTGATGGTATTTATACATTTTCGGGGAGAAAAAAATAAAACATTATTGAAAGCTTATCGCTCAGCAGCAGAAGAATAGCAGAGGAATCCGTCATGGTGGCACCGGCGCTGAGACACTTATTGACAACCTAAAGAGTTTCACGCCACATTATTCATCAGATAATTTAGAAAGAGCAGTGGGAGGTATCGACAGAGGAGACGGCCAGAAAAACAAGAGAAGAACGATTTCCAGAGAGGTTAAACTGAAAGCTTCACTACCAGCTGTTTGGTAGTTTTTTAAAAAGCCGCATTCAGATGGAATTAACGTTACAGGAGGAGGTATTCACTCTATTCTGTAATTTAACGTTTAACAACAGACGTGGACATTCAGCAGGACAAAGACAAAAGAGAAAGACAAAAGCCTCCCCAAGGGGGGGCGCCGGAGAGTTGAAGCGGAGGTAAAAATACTGTATGACTTTGAGTCAAAAATCAAGATCTTTATCTGAGTCATAACTCAGTCAAATCTGAAGTTTGCCACTTAGTTAGGGTTAGGAAACGGTCGTGGTTGACGTTCACTGACTAGTGACTCACGGGACTAACGATTCTAAAGACTCACGTAACTAGAGACTCTCGTGACTCACGGGACTGACGATTCTAACGACTCACGGTACTCACAGGACTAACATTACCAACGGCTCAAGTAACTAGCGTCTCGCGCGACTCAAGGGACTGACAACTCTAACGACTCACGTTACTGATGATACTAACGACTCACAGGACTGACGATACTGACGACTCACATGACTAGCAACTAATGGGGCTGACGATACTAACGACTCACAGGAGTTACGATACTAACAACTCACAGGACTGACGATACTAACAACTCACAGGACTGACGATACTAACGACTGACATGACAACTAATGGGGCTGACGATGCTAGCAAACTGAACGAGTCACATGACGAACTACTGATGTGACAAAAAAACTCAACGTTACTTTTAGTTTCACACGGAACACGAACAGCGGCGCTGAACTGACTCTCACTTTATTAATACTACGTCACTTTATTCTGAATTTATCTGTAACAGGTAAAGATGGAGGAAGTGTTGAGTTTGCATCAGTGAGGCTTCCTACGAGAATATGATGAAATATAATAGAGGATTAAATTACATTGTAATAATAGCCTGTCTCAAATAAAGGTGGTCTTATTCCAGCTGGTGATAAAAGTCACGTAGTAAATGTCACGTCCATTATTCAAGAACTTATATTTGTCTACAAGAAGATGAGAGTAAAAAAAAAAGAGATCTTAAATGTCAAGGGCACTCGTTTCAACTCGACAGGAGATAAATGCTGACTTCACATTTGTTCTTTCATAACTTTGTGTGCCATCACATTAAAGTGAAGTGAAACTCACCGTTCCCTGTCCAACATGATATCCAATAATCTGCCGTCATCACCGTGAGACAAACACACCGAGGAGACTCTGGAAACACTCTGAATCACTTAAAATGTCAGGTGGAGTAAATGTGATAAACCTCCTGACATTTGTCTCAACTCCAGATCTCTTACTGAGCTTCAACACAGCAAACACAACAGGACAGGAGGGTCCCCGTAGACCAGGATCTGACCTCAGCGGGCAGAGAACCACACATGGTAACACAGACATGTGTAAATTATCTGAGAGACGTGTCGGCATAAAAGATTGTCAGGTAATTTCATAGAAGCAGAAGAGCAGTGTGAGATAGAGACGTTATTATATCCCCGAGGAAACAGGAATCAGGATGGTGATGATGGATGAAGGACAGAGAGGGAACATCAGGTGTTTCATTTGAGCGTTTCCTGATCTGCCGACTCTAAGGTTAGATAAAGATGGTGTTTGTGGTTAACAGGAAACTATGTTGACCAGATCTCATGAGAAGGCGTATAAATAGCGACATTTTAAGGACATTCGAGGACGCATTTTAGTCTTTTCGCATCATTTTTACACCACGCCAACAAAACTACGGTAACGGACGCAGTTATGTTAAAGTTAAGTTCACACTACACAACTTTCAAAGTGGTCAAATCAAAGTACTGTTAACACTACACAACTACAAGATCTTTCACCAGGAGGGATCCCCGATCAGGTCTCCAAACTACGTTTTGTCACGAAAACACACGCGAGAATTACACGGTACATAAGGTGATATCATACAGGAGACATGCTGACGATGTTGTTAGTACAAGTGTTCACAAAATAGCAACAACTTTGCTTCGTGTTGCAAATGCAGCGCGTACAGTAAGTTCCTATTTTTACAGGCAACCCCGTCCCCAACAGATCCAGATATTTAGCACGCTAGATATCTGGAATGTGTCTGCGAGGCATCGGCGAGCCTCTCGGCTCACGTTATTTAGCAGATCACACACGACGCCCAAGCACCGAGCCAATGGCGGTTTGCGTCTGATCTGGGGCTTTTGTCTGGGAGCTTCAAAAACGGAGAGCGGAAAATCAGGGCTAAAGTCGTGTAGTGTGAACTAGGTATCTGGCAACAAAACCACTTAGGTTTAGGAAAAACATCATGGATGGGCTTAAAACAATTATGTAAACTAAGCAAAATATCAGAGTTATTGATTAATAGCATTATTTAGCGTTCTTCCTGACAAGCTGGCATGACATAGTTGGTACCAACGTATTAATGGATGAGCTTTTCTAGTTTCATATGACACCAGTATCTTGTCTTTATTTCCTTTTAGGTTTCGTTACATTGAGGAAACCTGATCCACCCGGCCAGACAACGTCTCACATCCTGGTTATTTTGCATCATGTTGTCATTGAAGCTACTTTATGTTTATTTTATGGCTGCATCGTTCCATCAAACAGATATATTCTACGTTTCTGTTGCATCATTTTAGATACCTTTCCCCAGACATATTTGGTATCTTTGGAAACTTTTGATGTCTCCACTAGAATTCAACTAGAATTTTAATTAAATTTGGACAAAACAAAAATTAAAGATGTGCAGATACTTCAAATTAAAATCATTTTGCACGTGTCGTTTTTGTTCATTTCTTCCACACGATAGAAGGAATGAAGAAAAACACAAAGACTGAAGGAAAAACTGCTGACACAGAGGAGTGGAAGAGAAGATGGATGTGTGGATGAGTGGATGAGTGGATGAGTGGAGGGCAGCTGCAGTCTTGTGAAGGTGACAGACTGACCCCTGGGTCTCCTCTGCACCCGAGAGAGTCGGACCGCCGGGGTGAACGCCAGCGGGGAAAACAACAGAGTCCAACGTCAGCAAATATAGAGGAGGAAGAGGAGGAGGAGGAGGAGGAGGAGGAGGGGAGGATGGATGTATGAAATATGGAGAGAGAGAGTGAGAGAGTGAGAGAGAGAGAGAGAGAGAGAGAAAGAGAGAGAGAGAGAGAGGGTGAATTTAGTGTCAATTAGAGTGGGAGAGGTGTCGGGAGGTAAGGATGGATTTATTGTAAGTGAGAGTGGAAGAGGAGAGGAGAGGAGAGGAGAGGAGAGGAGAGGAGGAGAGGAGAGGTGGAGGAGAGGAGCAGAAAAATGAATGAATCAATGAAATGAAAATGTATTTTATTTAATGTTCTGATAGAGCAGCTAGAGAGCAGATATTACACTCATCTGAGCAGAAAATATAATAACAAGAGAAAAGAGATTCAAACCAGAGAAGCTGCAGAACAAAAGGCAAAAAGTCTTAAAACATAATTCTGTTTTATTACGACGTGTCTCTGCGACCATCTGACTGCTCGCATTCATCGACCCGTCTGACTTTGGCCGCCATGTTCCCGCATCACATTTACCTTTGGTGATAGAAATGGTGGATAAAACTACATCAATAAGACCCAAACTGACCAATGTGTTAGGTTGTGTTATGTTGTGTCTTGCTCTAAACTTCTTGAATACAACTCAACTCTGAGATACACATATTTTTCCACATATGCATCAATAGATAAATATAATCACACTTACATATAGGCTAGAAGTTTAATATATATATATATATATATACAATCTCTCCCAACTGGTCAAATATCGATGCTTTGTCAGTGGCCCTACGCTTCAAAATAAAATAAACTTCCGTATTCACAGTTAACTGCTTGATTAGGTTTAGGAAAAGATCATGGTTTAGGTTAAAATAAAGCACCATGGTTACGTAGTTAAGTATGTTACATACACAATGTGAAATTAAGTACGTTACATAACACGTTAGGTACGCAGCGTAAGTTAATTAGTTTACGAAACGTTACGTACGTAACCTAAAATAAGTCAACGTTGACTTTTGGTTTTTCACATGGGACAAAAGCACCAGTCTGTTTGTAGCTTTACCTACGAATAGTAACGCACTGTAAGTCGTGTTATGTTCCACAAAATGATTTTGTATTTTAATCCACGTAATGGTGAACCAGGAAGTATAAAGGGCGATAAAGTCCGTGCAGGGAGGAGGTCGGGTGGAAAAATACCTGACTTTCGCCAGGAGACCGGCGTTGGTGTCCCGTGTGAAACTAGAAGTCAACGTTGTTTTATTCGTCCCGTAACATTTGTACTTAAGGAACGCCACTTCTGGAGTTATCCAAACCCAAACCACCATCTTTTCCTAAACATAACCAAGTTGTTTCCTGTGAAGACGGAAGTTCATTTTGAAAAGACTCTGTGCACATAACAAGCGGAAATTGACACAAGTTGCTGGACGTTTGTAAGAAAACGCATGAAAAATGGGGAATAACTTAGGAGGAGAAAAGTCCTATCTTTGTTTTGTTGGGAATTATTTTCAGTATTTTCAGATGAATCAACATTTGGTGCTCTAGTGCAGTGGTTCCTCAACTTTTTCACATCACGGACTCCTAAACTGACACAAATGAGACCACTGACCCCCATTTGATAAGACTCTGTCCAAGGGCAACGTATCCTCATCGTATGATATCTTATAAAAAGTTATTCCTCATTTTTCATGCGTTTTCCTACGAATGTCCAGCATCAATTACCGCTCCAGTCTTTTCTAAATAAACTTCCGTCTTCATACCAAACAACTTGGTTAGGAAACTACGTAGTTAGGTTTACGAAAAGATGGTGTTAAAATAACTACGGAAGTGACGTTACTTACGTACAGAAGTTACGTGAAAAATAAATCAACGTTGACTTCTGGCTTCACACGGGGCACCAACAGCGGTCTCCTGGTGAAAGTCTGACATCCACCCCGACCTCCTCCCTATACACAGCGTTCACCGCATTTTATACTTCCCGGTTCACGATTGTGTGGATTACATACACATTGATTTTGTGTGATATATATATAAATTACAGTGCATTACTTTTCGTAGGTATGAGCTATAAACAGTAATGCCTGACGTGGGACACAGGCACCGACCTCCTGGGTGATAGTCGTGTCTGTTATTTTGCTGGGGACTATTTTCAGCGGCGGATTGATCGACGTTTGGTGCTCTAGTGAGTATTAGTGGCAGCAGGACGGTGTATGTGGGGTTGAGTCAGAATAAACTACAGTTGTATATAGTTTTAGGGACAACAATGGAGCTCCACGGCACAGAGGAAGAAGAGATATCCGGCTCTGATACACAAACAATACTTATTAGTAGATACATTCATACAGAATCTCAGCAGACTCGACTGTCTGAATTTCACAGCAGCATCACAGAGAGCAAAGACTTGTTTATGAATGGATTTAAAGTCTGTTGTGATCAATCTCTGAGAGAAAAAGACTCTGGTTTGTGGAGAGCACATACTCCAATGTCAAAGACTGACCTTCACCAGACAATATAGATATAGAGAGAAAGGCTGATGGAGAAAGATGTGTGGGGAGGGAGGTGTGGGGGGGGGGGGGCAGTATATAGACAATAGAGAACGTGAGGCGAACGATCCATTGGAGATATGACCTCATCCTCTCCATACAGAGGATGTGAAAACGGAGCTCAGAGCGATTGAGCCCTGAACTAAAGCCGCTATTATCACCACGACAACAGCCATGTTTGTGGTTTGGTCTCTGGAGAAGCTCAGTCAGAGAGAGACGGTGAGATGTCTGAAGTGAAGCGTTCCACAAATCCTCAACAAGAAAGCTTCTTTTTTTTTCTTTAATAACCGCAGATATGAGATACAAAGGTGTTTGCTTTATCATGTGCTCCACTGATCAATATCTTCATAATAAATCAAACCACTGTGTGATGTGAGAGGAGCTGCTCACAATTAAGACCGACTCTGCAGATCTTTACGAGGTTTTTTAGTGACGGAGTTAAGAGGCTAGCTGAAGCATTTAGCAGCTAAAGAGACAGACATGACACGATATATAAATAAATAAACAAATATGTCATTAAATGTCGCAAAATTAATATTAACAATAATTGTACCCAATAATTGATAAATAAAATGTGACATAAATTGAAATTTCTGTTTTAATTTGCTTCTTTATTTATTGATCTGACAGACAGACATACCCAAAGATAAATCAAGAATAGCTCCACAACTACCAGGTCTATATGCATGATGTTGGTCTCTATGGATAGGTAAGACCTCAGAGAATTCATCCCCAGTGTCAGTAACATTGTGACTGTTACTATGTCTGAGTAAATTATGATGAACCAAAGGACAAATTTACATTTTTTATCCTGGGCCACTGAATTCATTCAGCAACTCCTTGACTACAACTGTGCCAAAGCAGATATAAATAACACAAAGCACATAGATTCTGCAAAGGTTTTAGTCAGGATAGGACCAGGAGGACTCTCCATTGGGCCACTATGGATACCCAAACTGTGCCAAATGGGTTTTCTACCTCTTGAAAGAGAATCTGGCTCTAAAATACTCCTGATATCCACTACAGGAGGCTATGTGCACACAAAGGAGCCTTTGGCCATGACATTTACCCTGTGCATCATCACATTCTACCATTGTGCACGGTATACAATCAATAAAAGAACAACTAAATTGTATAATCTTGACTCCAAATGGAGTCGTTTTATTATAATAATGAAATATGATCAAGTAGATGATAACAAATAAGATCAATAACAATATAAATAAGATAACAAAAAATAATCCAAAGTCAAGTATGCACATTCAATATTAAAACTAAAATATTATAAAGTAAAAATACAATTCCTCGTGTGTTGATTTTGTAACTAAAATATTGAAATCATTACCAAACAAACATTGTTTGGACATAATACACATGGAGTGTTGTTTTAGTCACGTTAAGGCCTCGTCTTTTAGAAACTATTCAGAAAAAAAGACCACCACAGCATTTTATGAAGTTTTTAAAGGCAGCGTTTTAACGCACAGCTCAGCCGAACCCGGTACCGGGTCCATCGGGTAAAAGAGGTTAAGAGGTCGTGGTCATTTCACATATTTCTGTGAGATCACATTAACTGGATGGTTACACCACTCACTGCTGATTGGTTGGACCATCATACCCCCCCGCCCCCCTCCTCCATCCCAAACAGGATCCAGCCAACATGAACATACAGAAGTGAGAATGAAATGACAAAGCGGGCCGATTATCAGGCTGCTTCAGTCGGATGAATATTCTTGGTAACGTTCCACCACTGCAGCACAGACAGAGAGAGAGAGAGAGAGAGAGAGAGAGAGAGGTTGGCAGAGGACGGAGAGAATGAAAGAGGGAGATTAGAGAGAGAGAGAGAGAGAGAGGAAACAGACGGAGAGTGAAGAGGAGGATGAGAAGAAGAAGAGCAGCAGGTTCGTCTCCGGTGGGATCGTTCACACCTCCGACAGTCTGATGTTCAGAGTCCTCTGTGACACCGACAGAGAGGAGAATCAGACCTCTGGAGGAGCGTCTGAGTTAAACTAACAGGAAACTACCAGTGAGACGCCACAACGCCTTCATCTGTATATCTGCTGGATCAGCCGGTAAACGTGTGAGGGTTTCCTGCTTTTCACTGATTCACTATCAGTCAAATACTCTGAATTATGAGGCTGAAAAATAAGCAATTTGAAGACATAACTGGGTTCTTATAACTTCTAATTTTATCATTGTTTTAGTATTTAAGTTTTATAGAACAGTGTCAACCAAACTTTTTTTTGACAAACCATTGCGACCTAATTCATAATGGGCCTTATCTATAAATCATGAGAGTGAACTATTGTGTAAATGAACGTTCCTGACCATCTTTACTGCCACATAACATTTCATTATCTTGAAATTGCAGTCGCTTTTGCATCTCTTTTTAGTCATTTTGCATCTCCTTGTAGTTGTTTTGCATCTTTTTGATTTGGTTTTGCATCTATTTTTAGTCATTTTGCATCTCCTTGTAGTCGTTTTGCGTCTATTCTTAGTCATTTTGCATCTTTTTGAGATGGTTTTGGATCTATTTTTAGTCATTTTGCGTCTCCTTGTAGACGTTTTGCATCTCTTTTTAGTCATTTTGCATCTATTTTAGTTGTTTTGCATCTATTTTTAGTCATTTTGCGTCTCCTTGTAGTCGTTTTGCATCTATTTTTAGACATTTTACATTTCTTCATGGTCGTTTTGTGTCTCTTTGTATTCATTTTGGGTCGTTTGTAGTTGTAACTGCATGTGTATGTTTTTGTGTCTATTTTCAGTCATTTAGCTCCTCTCTGTGGCCCTCTGACCTCTTGGGCCACTGGACCTGTACCGTAGGTTTCTTAAATGTTTAACTTTCACCTTTTAACCACTCCAGCTCAACCAAGCCTCCATATTTAACCGTATAAAGAGGAAGGCAGGCTTTAGTTGTGACACTGCAGCATTATGTTCTTCTGTGACACACACACACACACACACACACACACACACACACACACACACACACACACTGATTTCTGAGTTGATTAACGAAATGCAAAATGAGTTCTTTGATGCTACGCGATCAGCTAGTGTACCATATGAAACACACTCGGATAAAAACAGAACATATGCTCCGCTGCAATCAATACAACCAACGAGGCTTTTACTCCAGCAGGAATCCAGATTATGTGGCTGCCAAGAAGCTCGCTGGTGGCTGGATGAGACGCCAAGCTGCTTTTATTTGTTTCAGATGGTGTTTGGACTGAAACTCGCTACAAGGCAAATTGACGGGGAGAGATTCTGTGTTCAGAGAACGGTTCTGGCTTTGACATTATTTCTTTGGAAGCTTCTTGATGTGGAAATGTAATTTGGATTACAGAGTTTAACACGGCAGAATAATTTGTCTTCACAAAGAAGCGTTCTCTGTTCAAAAGAAACAGTCGTACAAATGTGACAAAAGGTCAAAATAATTCTAATTTAGTGTTGAAGGATCACAGAACACTGAAGTCCTCTTAACTACAACATGTAAAATACTTCCAATAATATTAAAACAAGCTCGCCACAGCTTATAACAGATCTCATTAGCAACCATGTGGAAAATTAGATGTAGCCCAGGGGTTGGGATTATAGTCATCACCTCCAAGTCTGAGGCCGTGGTATCCAAAAAAAGGCAGCAAGTGTGCGTTCCAACTGGGTGCTCAACCTCAAAAATACAAAAGTCAGTGTCTGTAGAGCTTCATATCTCATGAAACAATCCTTTCTCACCTCCAACTCGTCAAACACTGATCCTGACACACCGAAGCACCCTTTAACGTCTGTATGAGACGCACCCGGCATCTCCAATCCATGTCATGATTAGACACTCAGACCAACTGGCGTAGTATAAAGAGAGACAAAGCTCGTGTAGGGAGGGTCAAATAAACACAGGACTTTCATCCACTGTTCATGTACCGTATGAAACTAAGTTAACGTTGACTTATTTTCCCCTGACTTTTGTTACTTGCACACTTAACTGACGCCGCGTAGGGAAGTTTTTACTAGAACCCAAACCACTATCTTTTCCTAAACCTAACCATGTACCTTTGTTGCCTAAACCTTACCAAGTAAACCTTAAAAAATAAGTAAACCTACATTGGACATTTATTTTGAAAAGATTATGCACGTAACCAGCGAAACTGACACGTCCAAAAGTGACGCGAGAGGGTTACGTAGAGTGTCATAGTTTGAAGCGTATGGGCCACTGACGAAGCGTCGGTATTTCACGAGTTGAGAGAAGTGAGAATGTTTTATTACTGAATTAACAATGTAACCAGGGAGCAACCTCCGGGTCTGAGAAGTGAAGCAAATGCCTAAGTGTCTTAAACTTGCATTCTTTCTAATAGCCAGCAGGGGGTGACTCCTCTGGTTGCTAAAAGAAGTCTGATTGTATAGAAGTCTATGAGAAAATGAGCCTACCAAGATGGCATCCAAGATGGTGACGGCCAAAAACTAAGATGAGATGACGACCACCAAAAACCAAGATGGTGATGGCCAAAAACCAAGTTGGTGATGGCCAAAAACCAACATGGTGACGGCCAAAAACCAAGTTGGTGATGGCCAAAAACCAACATGGTGACGGCCAAAAACCAAGTTGGTGATGGCCAAAAACCAACATGGTGACAGCCAAAAACTAAGATGAGATGACGACCACCAAAAACCAAGATTGTGACGACCAAAAACCAAGATGGTGATGGCCAAAAACCAACATGGTGACAGCCAAAAACTAAGATGAGATGACGACCACCAAAAACCAAGATGGTGATGGCCAAAAACCAAGTTGGTGATGGCCAAAAACCAACATGGTGACGGCCAAAAACCAAGTTGGTGATGGCCAAAAACCAACATGGTGACGGCCAAAAACCAAGTTGGTGATGGCCAAAAACCAACATGGTGACGGCCAAAAACCAAGTTGGTGATGGCCAAAAACCAACATGGTGACAGCCAAAAACTAAGATGAGATGACGACCACCAAAAACCAAGATTGTGACGACCAAAAACCAAGTTGGTGATGGCCAAAAACCAACATGGTGACGGCCAAAAACCAAGTTGGTGATGGCCAAAAACCAACATGGTGACAGCCAAAAACTAAGATGAGATGACGACCACCAAAAACCAAGATTGTGACGACCAAAAACCAAGATGGTGATGGCCAAAAACCAACATGGTGACAGCCAAAAACTAAGATGAGATGACGACCACCAAAAACCAAGATGGTGATGGCCAAAAACCAAGTTGGTGATGGCCAAAAACCAACATGGTGACGGCCAAAAACCAAGTTGGTGATGGCCAAAAACCAACATGGTGACGGCCAAAAACCAAGTTGGTGATGGCCAAAAACCAACATGGTGACGGCCAAAAACCAAGTTGGTGATGGCCAAAAACCAACATGGTGACAGCCAAAAACTAAGATGAGATGACGACCACCAAAAACCAAGATTGTGACGACCAAAAACCAAGATGGTGATGGCCAAAAACCAACATGGTGACAGCCAAAAACTAAGATGAGATGACGACCACCAAAAACCAAGATGGTGATGGCCAAAAACCAAGTTGGTGATGGCCAAAAACCAACATGGTGACGGCCAAAAACCAAGTTGGTGATGGCCAAAAACCAACATGGTGACGGCCAAAAACCAAGTTGGTGATGGCCAAAAACCAACATGGTGACGGCCAAAAACCAAGTTGGTGATGGCCAAAAACCAACATGGTGACAGCCAAAAACTAAGATGAGATGACGACCACCAAAAACCAAGATGGTGATGGCCAAAAACCAAGTTGGTGATGGCCAAAAACCAACATGGTGACGGCCAAAAACCAAGTTGGTGATGGCCAAAAACCAACATGGTGACGGCCAAAAACCAAGTTGGTGATGGCCAAAAACCAACATGGTGACGGCCAAAAACCAAGTTGGTGATGGCCAAAAACCAACATGGTGACAGCCAAAAACTAAGATGAGATGACGACCACCAAAAACCAAGATTGTGACGACCAAAAACCAAGTTGGTGATGGCCAAAAACCAACATGGTGACGGCCAAAAACCAAGTTGGTGATGGCCAAAAACCAACATGGTGACGGCCAAAAACCAAGTTGGTGATGGCCAAAAACCAACATGGTGACAGCCAAAAACTAAGATGAGATGACGACCACCAAAAACCAAGATTGTGACGACCAAAAACCAAGATGGTGATAGCCAAAAACCAACATGGTGACAGCCAAAAACTAAGATGAGATGACGACCACCAAAAACCAAGATGGTGATGGCCAAAAACCAAGTTGGTGATGGCCAAAAACCAACATGGTGACGGCCAAAAACCAAGTTGGTGATGGCCAAAAACCAACATGGTGACGGCCAAAAACCAAGTTGGTGATGGCCAAAAACCAAGATGGTGACGGCCAAAAACCAAGATGGTGACGGCCAAAAACCAAGATGGTGATGGCCAAAAACCAACATGGTGACAGCCAAAAACTAAGATGAGATGACGACCACCAAAAACCAAGATTGTGACGACCAAAAACCAAGACGGTGATGGCCAAAAACCAAGATGGCGACGACCAAAATGTTGAAATCAGGGCTTTAAAACATCAGTCCACAAGCCAATGGATGACGTCACAGTGACTACGTCTACTTCTTATACACAGTCTATGAATGTAACAATTACCAGCAGGATGATTGCTGTACTGAATTGCTACTTCTCTCATACTTGAGAGCTTAAATCTCTTGATTTACCAGTCGATCTGATTCCCAACTATCATCTACGCTCATGAGCTCTTGTTGGCGTTCGACAGAATGAGATACAAGAAGCTGGAACAAGTTTCCTTTTCACGGAGCATCTGGACTTAGAGACAAGACGAGCAGCCCAGACATCTGGAGGGAGATCGGAGCAGAACTGCTGCTGCTCTCATGCTGAACTTTAAAGGCTTTTGAAGCTTTTCCCACCAGGAGGAGGCCTCGGGGTGAAACAAACCGGAGGCCTCGGACCGCCTCGGGGTCCTCCAGGAGGAGCAGGTCCGGACTACACTGTGACCTGGACTGGATGGTATTTCCCTGCATGTCTTTGGGTGCAGCCATGTGTTTGAGCCTTGCTGCCTGCCAGACTCCCCGTAGCATTTAAATGCTGATCATGTCCTGGCAGATTCATTAGCTGCCTCATAAATATTGATTCACTGTCTATTAAGCATTTATAAATCCCTAAATAAATATTGGATTAATGTAAGGTTAAACAAGACACCTCATCAGCATGCATCATTCTCTCCCCATCCTTCCTTCCCTTCCTCCCTCTCTCCCCTGCAGTGTGTCATCCCTGTTTTTCAGCCTCCACCTGCCTTTTTTAACCCATAATAACGGAGTGATTGACAGTTTGCCGTCGGTTGCCCTCCGGCCTGTCGGCCCTCTGCCGGCCTCTCACCGGGACCAGACTGGGAGTCGTAAAAAAAGGCCAACGAGCTGAGCGTTAATCAGACCGATACTAAAATTAAAACAGGACTCGCTGACAGGATCTTCCTCGTCTCTCTGGGAGGTGTTGAACGCCGAACGGTCGTTTCCTTCCCGTCTGTCACTGTCGCTCTGCGTCACTGTGTTTATCTGCCTATGAGCTCTTTATTCTCTCTATTGATCTGACCTCAGTTCGTCTCTTTCCTTCCTCCTCCTATATAAATCTGCCACCTGCTCGTATCGACAGTCAAAGTTTCGTCAAGAAAACGTTTTTTGGTTCAAACCGCCTGAACTTTGGAGACTTGCAGGGAAACGTTATCATGACGGAGCATCTGAGCCTCCACTCTGCTGTCAGGAAGCTGTGGTCCTCTGAGCCTCCTCCTCCTCCTCCTCCTCCTCCTGCACTGCTTTGTTTCCGTGGCAACACATCCTCGACACTCGCTGTGTGGATGTGACTGGCGGCCGACACTTAGGGACGTGCAGGGCTTTTGCCGTTTGCTAACAAACTGGAGTCATGACTCAGATCCTTAGCTGGATGTGAGGTTACCCAGACGTTCCAGCACAGAATAAAATACTTTAACAATCCAACTTTATTTAACTTTATTGTACACTTGTCCTTAACGTTTCCCCATGATGCTTTCTCATTCTAAGGTAACGGAAATATTCTTCATTTCAGGTGATTATACACTAATGAAAACATAGTTATGAATATTATATTCCATTTCTGCCAACAGATCTCCCAAAATGTTACACACTGGTCCTTTAATAAGTAAATATCTTATCCTATATAGGATGTAGGAAGCTTCCATAAAGGTGTATTGTTGTTTCTTGAATGATTTTTCCTCCAATCAGAGTAATATGAAGAGGATATTGAGGATTTGTATTTGATTAAAACCGTCTGAATATACTGCACCACTGTATGTTTGCATAGAAGCATGTTTGATGTTGTGCTATTCATCATTCTGTAAAATAAGTGAGAACTACTTGAAGTTTTTCCTGTATTTAGCAACGGTTTTAGCAACGGTAGCAGGTTTTACAGAAAGGCAGGTCATTTTCCGCGTGCCATTTGTACGCCACGCAAACGTCCGCAGTTAGGTTTAAGCAAGAAAACCACTTAGTCAGGGTAAGGGGAAAACGTCGAGGTTGGGCTTTAAATAAGAAGGTAAACTGAGTAAAACATGTACGGAAACAATGAAACACAACTACGGAAAAACACGTCATAAATGTCAATAAAAAACACGTGACAAAAACGTAACTAACAAAACAAAACAACGGTCAAGAACACGGTTCCCCAGGGCGGGGCTACCTTGTGATTGACAGGTTGCTACCACGGCGTTGTCCAGTCTGGGAGTTGTCCGTGTTTTCGTCTTCGAACTTTAACCCTTTCAGAGCGTGTTTTCACTTCATCAAAGTTAATTGTAACATTTTTGGTCGCCTAAAAATGTCTTATTCAGCGTTTGGTTGTACTTAGCTCCGCCCTCTTGTGTCACTTCTGGTTGCAAAAAAACAAGATGGTGAGGATTGATTTTAGAAATCCTGACAAGACTACAAAGATGGTGGATGAACTACAACTGATTGAGTAAAGTCATTAGCTCCATGGTGAAAGGTCAGCAGAGGTCATTAAGGTTCAGCTTTGAATGTATATATAAGGTAAATTAAATCTAACGGCTGAAGTGTGGCTTTAAAGTCCACAACAACAAACACCTTCCTCCTCTCCCTCCTGGATTTCATCCCGTCTAGTTAACTCAGCTGAGGAATATTAAGATGGATGGATGAGCCTGAGAGCAAACAGCGGATACATGGAGGAGAAATGAAGAGCGATGGAGGAGAGGACGATGTCGCTCCTGCACACAGAAGCAGCAAAGTCAAATCAGCCCGTTTCCTCAGACAGAGCAACTAGAACGGAGAAGAAAGTCTCTCCACAAAGAGCCAACATCAGGAGCCGACGCGTCCGCCGACTAAATGACAAATAGCACAACATTTCAAAGTAATGGCGCTGGTTTTGGATGCGCAGCAGGTAACTGGTGTCGCTGGAAGATTCATTCATTTAGTGATGAAAGATGACAAGTGAAGAATCAGCCGCCGCCGCTGCGCTTCTCACGTGTTGAGTGATGAACTTTTAGGCGATTCATTTTTATCACTTTTGAATAAATAAAGTGAAAGTGTTGCTTCTGACAGGGGAAGATTCTTTTTAAATCACACCGGCTGACACTTCAACAGTTAATTTAGCTTTTAGCTCACAATATTTTCTCTTCCTGTTGTCATCAAACCTCGTTATATCAGAGAAATTAGAACATTTGAAATTCAAAAGCATTCAAAGTAAGCGGTGTCACAAACGCCACAGGGCGGAGAACCAGCTGAGGTTCGTCAGGCAGACGTTTTAGCAGGTTGTGTTAGCATTAGGGGTGGGAAAAGAAAAATGTATTCACCTGTTTATCTTGATTTTTTTTGTTTAATGATTTTGAAATAGATTTTTTGATGCCAGAATCGATATATTTGCTTCATTTGAGTCTATGTGGAGGTAGAGGGACATTACCGCTTTTATTGTTGTAGCCTGATTAACGTGACGTCATATCCGTTCCGTATCCGTCAACCAAAACAAACATTGACCGGCCGCAACGAGGAAGTATAAAACGTCGGAGGGTCAGCGTGGATACGACCTGCACCCTCACATGTTAAATCCAGCGTGGTAAACACTACACATCCAGTAAAGGATGGAAACACTTTGGGTTTCACACATTGACAGGAAAAGCAGAGCTAGACATCAAGGCTAAAGCTGCATGCTAACTCTGTCAGGACAGGAAACGTTATCGTATCGCGGTAACGTTGCGGTCGAGCCGGCCGTCGCTCTCGTCTCCGTGGTCAAATGGACCGACGCTACAACTGTAGAGCACCCAGATACTGACATTTATGTTCTCTGCATTCAAACGGCCCCGATGGAGCTGACCATGGATGGATAAAGAGAACGGAGCTGACGGGAGAGCTAGAGACGTCCTTGGAGAAGTTAGAGGAAGTATACACGTGAGACTACGTCTGGTTTTCAAAATAAGGTGTTAACAAAGGGAACTGTATATAGAAAATAAATAAATAATATTGATTGGATTATATTCACCAGAAGTATAAAACATTACATGTCCCTCATAAATTAAAAAGAACATACCACTAATTTGTGAGGGAAATGTCTTTATTCTTTGATTTGACTGATATATTTGACATCTCTGACTACATACATGCTGAAAACTAAACATTTTACTGGATTAATTTAAACATTTTCCAAATTAAAAGTCCCAAAAGTGTATGATTCAACTTTTCCCCATGATGGTCTAGTGTTAAAAAAGTTAACAAAAATCACAATAAATCGTAATATTGAATCGAAATACATAAAAAAATCGCAATACATATCAAATCGGCTCCCAAGTATCGTGATAGTATCGAGTCGGGAGATAGGTGAATCGTCCCAGCGCTAATTAGCATCCTCTGCTGCTCTGCCGACGGACATTAAATATTTACAGACAGCGCTAATTAGAGGAGGCACAAAGGGTGAACACACACACACACACACACACACACACACACACACACAGAGAGTTAACTGAACCCATTCATTCAGTCTTTAGCACACTAGCATCCAGTACACACCAACAGTAACGTGCACACACACACAGTCGATCCCGTCTGTCCACTAAGGCTCTGAATTATTCCTGTTTGATGAGAACAGCAGACAGCTGCTGAACTTCATCACTGCTGGTGAAATAGTTGGTTAATGGTGGTAATATGCTGAGTCATCATAACAGCAAAAGCACCATATTACAGTTTATATCCATTTATTAGAGTCCCTCAGGAACAAACTTCTTTGACAACACAGATGATTAGCGTAGCTACTGTAGCTACCACGTGTGATGGCTCATATTGTCGGGGGTTTACCAGGAACAGCTGTTTATTTATTTCCCTCCTGTCACATACTGTTCGTCATTCAACGTCAGGATTAGTGCACATTTCTCTTCCTATATCTGCCTTCAGTTTCCACGTCGGCTGGTGCTTTTCCATTGGCTTTAATTGCTCTGCCTCTTCTTCCTGTTCAGTAAACACCTGGTTACTGTGGAGCACTTTCAACTGTTCATCACTTCTATTTTCCATCCTGAGTTAGGGAGGATCTCCTGACAATTAAGGTGAAAGTATATATATATATAAAAAAAAAAAATAGATGTACATCTCAGTGAGAGCTTTCTAATATACTGCGTGCACCATATGGAAAAAGGTTACAGTCGTTATGTGCGCAGGAGTTATAATTCCCTGAGCTGTCAGCACATTTACAGTGAGAAAGAGAAGCAGAGAGGGGGGAGGACTTGTCAGCCAAAAGTGGCGGTGCTAACGTTAATGCTCGGAGACGGGGAAGAGGCAGAAAAAAAACAGATGTGTCAATCGGAAGATATCCTCCGTTAATCACATGTGTCAGCGAAGAGAAGGTCTGCCATTTTCCCAGACACCAATGCAGCAGCGGCGGCGAAATTGTCTCCATGAAGCAGCAGCTTCGACGGGAACGCAATGATTACCGTTCTCCGTTTGACTGCCACTCACTCCGAGTCGGCTGGTAATAGAGAGTCCACCTCTTATCTGCTAACAGCCGCAGAATAACCCTTTAATTAACCCGTGATGAATAAACCCTAAAGTCACAACCAGTGGAAATCCTTCATCCAGATGTGACTGGTTTCTGTTGCTGAACTGTGTCTGAACTGTAAACTCTACTGAGGATAAAACATGATTCTCTGAGTCTCTCTTTGAAACCACCACAGCCATACATTTTAATTCTCTTCACGTTTTATGTAAAGAAATATGAACTCTCATGATACTGCAGCTATTGTGCAGAACTCCCCCATTCATTAAAAGATTTGGACACATTAGTGGAAACTGTTTCTGGTTGTCGCTTCCTACAACAGCTGATTCAACGTTTCTTTTTTCCCATTTCCATAGTGTTGGTTATTGTTAGAGATTTACAACATTCAATATTTGGGCAGACCCAATATTGATTGATAAATGTAAAACACCAACACCAGGACATCTATTCTGATTTTATTACAAAACTACCAGTGTTTTTTGTAAGTTTTAGCGCCTTAAAAACCCTCTCTTCAGTTAATTTCTCCGTGTAATGAAAATCAACTGAGGGGTGAATTCACAAAGACTGGATCGCGGCCGCTGATAGCACCATCATGAATTGAGCATCCAGCCCGTTCGCATGAAGAAGCGTATATATTCCACGATAATGCGCAAGGCGTTTAGCGTGCAATAAGTGCGCCTTTCTTGATTTCTGCGCCATGTTGTACCGACTGCAATGTAATGACATCTGCATATAAATGCTACGGTAAGAGTTAGTGAGTATAAATAAATAAATAAAGTATAAAAAGCAAGAAAGACCGCTTATAGTGGGCGGGTCCAACAAACACAGGATTTTTAACCAGGAGAACTGTGAGAGTTATTGATCGGTGTTTCGTTTTGTAAGTTACGTCAGTGACGTTTATCACGTGGTGATTGTCACATGTTTTTTATTGACGTCGATGACATGTTTTCTGTAGTTGTTTCTGTACGTGTTTTACTTAGTTAACTTACTTATTTTTAACGTCATCGACTGCGGCCCAAGCAGGAAAAGTTAACAGAGTTTGTCCGTTCTGGGCTACCGTAGGAACATGGGGGTGCAACATGGAGAGGACCCGCTCCCTATGTAGATATGAAGGACTCATTCTACGGTAATGAAAACAAATCAATTATTATTTTCAGGTGATTATACACATACATACATGCAGTCAGGGTCTGTCACTGTGGCAGGTAAGTATTTTTTTTATCTGCCACTGAAATCTCAGCACTAAATGGAGGAATAACATTTTAGATCTGATGTCATTCAATGTTCGATATATTTTACACAAAAAAAACATAATATGCATGGTAAATTACAGTGTTCGAATTACACTGTGGAGGGAGGGTAGTGTACACAGTACTGTAATGTACTTTGCTGTTATCATCTATTGTGGTTATTTGCATAAAAACACACAATTCAAATGATAACAAATATTTAAATATTTGCTTTGATTAAAAAAAATCTTGGAAAGTTGTTATGAAGTTAAACCGGTCATAATTCTCTCTAATATCCATTTTTTTCTTTTGATGTGAAAACATCTGTATTTATTCAGGTTTCTCACCAAAAATTAAATTTTACGAGATTACATTTGAACACATCATGATAACATTGTAATTTACCTTCACCCAATAGTCCTTTTTCCTGAGCAGACCGTGAACGCCTCATAATAATAACTCAATGGCACCTCCATTTCCTTAAAGTTACGTAGGTTACGTAACGTAGCCTAATTAACTACGTAACAACCATACTTATTTAAACCCAAACCACGATCTTTTCCTAAACCTAACCAAGAACTTTCCTGTGAACACCGAAGTTTATTTTGAAAGGACGTGTATACAGGTAATGAGCGGATATCGCAAAAACTAACGCTAGAGGGGTACGTAGAGCACCATAGACTGTATATAAGAAGTGGACGTATTGCGCCTCATTGTCCTTCCGTGTTCTGCATTTAACGATAAACAAGTATTTAATTAGTTTTTCATAATAAAGCTTATTGATGTAGCACTAAAATCAGGATAAGTGAAGTAATTTGCAAAATAAAAAGAGGCAATAATACTGCATATCGCGCTGTTTAGTCCATCATTATCACCGCAGGGTAAGTTCCTTCACCGCGACAGCCCTCGCCGCAGCTCCGACTAATAATAACTTTGGAATGAAAAAAATGACAGAGGTGAATCGGCGAACGTTTAATTGGAGAGGCTAAAAAAAATAAAACCCCAGAATGCTCAGACTCCCTCACGTTGCTGATAAAGTCCCGGCCTCGGCTTCCTCTCCCGGTGTAATTATCCAAACCAGTCAGATATCACGTCGCTAAATGCCAACTCTCTTATTAATCGCCCTGACACACACATCATTTAGCCTGCACACGCACACACACACACACACACACCACACACACACACTCACACACACGGTTGCTGAGGACTAATTTAGTATTAAATGTAAAAATACACACTTTCTATCCTCCTCTCTCTCTCTTCATATCAGCGTCTCTCCGTCGCTGCGATGCAAATAGCTTCACGGTGAGATGTTCATTCACGTTGCCATAGTAACAGAAGAAACAACAACAACAACAACAAAAGTAACACTGCGATACATCATCCTAATATGAAATACAGTGTCTCCTCGCTCGCCCACTCCATTCTCCTTCATTATGAAATGACCCGTTGAGGAGAATCAATCTCTTTGATGTGGTCATTAAAGGGCGCCATGACTTCAACAAGGCGGTTAATGACGCAGAGATTCACAACGTCAATCAGGTTCATTGTGTTTTCTGTCTAGAACAAACATACAGGTGCTGATGATGACGCAGGAGCCACAGGTGTCCACATACAGCACAAACCAAACTCATCACATGAGTTTTCCCTGAATTGGACAAAGTTAATGTCAGATTTAAGATTATTTTTAAGCGACATCTTTTGGCATCACTTAATTTATTTGACATAAATTAAACTCTTAAGCCCTAGGGTGCTATAAGGTTTGGTTCTCCTAGACAGACGTACCCAAAATAAATCAAGAATAGCTCCACAACTACCAGGTCTATATGCATGATCTTGGTCTCTATGGATAGATAAGACCTCAGAGAATTCATCCCCAGTAACACTGTGACTGTTACTATGCCTGCGTAAACTGTGATGAACCAAAGGAAAAATTAACATTTTTAATCCTTGTCTAAAATGTTTTCTAGATCAGACAGTGGATAACACCATTATAGCAATGATATCATGCACAGAGATGTCACTGAGTTCATTCAGCAACTCCTCGACTACAACTGTGCCAAAGCAGATATAAATAACACAAAGCACATACATTTTACAAAGGTTTTAGTCAAGATAGGACCAAGCGGACTCTCCATTTGGCCACTTGGATACCCAAAGTGTGCCAAATGGGTTTTCTACCTCTTGAAAGGGAATCTGGCTCTAAAGTACTCCTGATATCCACTACAGGAGGCTCTGTGCACACAATGGAGCCTTTGACCATGACATTTACCCTGTCCATCATCAGATTCTACCATTGTGCACAGTATACAATCAATAAAAAACAACTAAAAACTAAAATATTATGAAGTTAAAATGCAATTTCTCCTGCGTTGATAATGTAACTATAATATTGAAATCATTGCTAATACAGCCGTGGTTGCTACCAAAGAGCTGAGGACCTCCTTCACGGCTGCCGTGGAGTGTATTTCATCAACTGGAAACCTTTCACTGACCTCACCACGGTGTACCAGTTTTATTTTTGCTGTACTTCTCTCTCAACACAAACACATAAACACCGTGTTTGTATAAAATGTTGTAAAAACATCCCGCAGCTCCTTCTGGTGACTCGACAAACAGACAGGAACTCCTCCTTGAAAGGAGAATGCATAAATTACCTATTTGCCTCTCTGTGCATGTCTCTCCTGGCGCTGTGTAATCTGTTCTGTTGGCTTTATGCACAGGAGACTTCTTTAGCAGCTCCTCAATACGTTGTAGGAGGTGGCGGGGAGGGCGGCGGCGGCAGCGGCAGCGTCCCAGCGGGTAATGAAACACAGATTTATCAGAAAAAAAGAGGTTGAGAGTTCATGAGGGAGAGAGAGGTAGATGTAGATGTCAGATAAAAAAGCTGATTTCTGAATGAACTGACTGGATTTGAACAAACTAAAGCAGCATTAGTTTCTCGTCACTGACGTGTTTGACCTGCTGACGGCGGAGACAAAGGATGGTGACGTCAGACAGGTTCAAAACAACCTGTTAACCAGCCCGTTCTCACTCCTAACTCGTCAAATACCGCTGTTTGGTCAGTGCTCCTCGGCATCGGACACCAACGTATGCAGGCACCCTTCAGTAACGGTTTGCAACAAACCGGGCGTACTCCAATGTAAACCCACCCGCGGCGTTATTCGACGATCGGAGCATCTGACGTAGTATTAATAGCGTGAGAGTCCATTCAGGGTGGGAGGGGAGGTGGACGGGTCAAACAAACACAGGACTTTCAACCAAAAGACTACTGTTTGTGTGTGGCTCCAACAAACCATATTCAAGACCACCTTTTCGAGGAGGAACGGATTGCCGAACCGGGCCCAGGTCCCAGATGTGAAAACCTCCTTATACACTTTGATAGCATCTCAAATGCTCCAAACATCTCAAATGCTTCCTGAATTGTCACATTGTGGATACCCGACCATATCGCCGGACAAGATTCTGCAAAACTCTGCATTACACTCAACCACAAAAAATGTTTAATTCTCACTTTCTACAATATCTGAGCATGGCTAGTAGGGCTGGGTGTCGTACTGTTCGTACGGTTTTGCTCGCAGCCAATCACCACAAGCGTTCTTCGATTTAATGTGACATGTGATTGGCCTACTGCTGCAGCAGCAACCAGGATTGCCTGTCTGCACACGGATGTCTGAACCAGTGGCTTGCAGCTAACGGTGCTTACAACGGCAACAGTGCTGACAGAGCTAACACTTTTTGGTCGGGGGATGGCGTTATCAGCTGTAACCGCTGTATGAGCTGCTGTGCAGTGTGGCGGCGATTAGCTAGCCAGTGGGACACACACACAGCTTCCACTCACAAGATGGGTATCGAATGAAGCACTTTATTGGTGTCGGTATCACTTTAAGGGTACTGGTATGGTAATGTTGATACTGGTTAATGACCAGTGATAGATAGTACAACACCTTGATCGTCCCTCCTTTATATTCCTCTAGTACCCAGAAAAACACCTCAGTCGTACAAGAGGCCGAAATTCACAGACGAACACTCACAAACATTAAAAGGAAGGTCAAGGGTCTGAAATATTGACCCTGGAACCAGAAAGCAAAAGAGAAAGATAAACACAAGAGATGAGATAAACGTCGGAGACATCAGTGAACGACAGCTGGACGTGGAGACGGAGAGGAACGGGAGGATGTATTTCTCTCCAGCGGTGAGACTTCCCTGCGCGTGAAGCAGAAGATAAGCGGAGTTAGAGTGAGATTACAGCGGCGCAGGAGGCAGATTACAGGTGCAGTGACAGCGTGGCAGACATTAAGCTGGATTACAGGAGGGTCTGAAACCTGAACACAGAGACAGACGCCGACACAGAGTCGACTCCTCCTCACATTCCTCCTCCTCCTCCTCTTCTTCTTTCTACCTGTTATCTGTCTCTGCTTCTCTCTGGCCATCTTTTCATGGTCATATTATTTCCTTCTTCCTGTCTCTACACATCTGTCTTTTGTCTCTTTATCACTCTGTCAGATTCTCTCTCTCCGTCTCTCCATCTTTGTTTCTACAGCATCACTCAACAGTTCTCTGAAAGAAAATCATTTTGTTGTTAATTTCATGGTTAAAAGTCCAGTTTCATACAATCGTTAACCCTCTGAGACCAACAACTGACTTTACTGTCTTTCAGAGGCTCTAGTAGGTTAAGGCTAGAGTGAAGATACTAGAAAACCTGATGAATCCATCGGTACAACCATGTCATACTAGCCTGTCATGAAGGAGGTTAAATAACGCTCCAAATTTTGGTGAGGAAAAAACTGTCATGGCCATTTTCAAAGGGGTCCCTTGACCTCTGACCTCCAGATATGTGAATGTAAATGGGTTCTATGGGTACCCACGAGTCTCCCCTTTACAGACATGCCCACTTTATGATAATCACATGCAATCATGCACATGCAGATTGACAGAGGGTTAAGGCTTTGTTTCAGCTCCAGTAAAATCTACCTGCAGTAGACTCTAACTTTACTTGTGTTACCAACATCAGCAGATGTAGATATTTGACTCTGACTTTATGGAGATGTGAGCTTCACACTGAGCAGCATCAGCAGAAGCAGAGAGAGAGACAGAGCGAGAGAGAGAGAGACATAAGGAGGTTATGTGAAGAAGATTTTGTGGATATGACTCTCTGCCGGAGGAGATCTGCTTGTGTCGCAGCCCTGCGAGACTTCTCTGTGGCGGCGAGGATCAACGGATAGACGAGGGCTCAGCTGGTCTGACCGCTGGCAGCGAGCGGAGGGAGGGTGGAAATACAAAGGACAGATGGAGGGATCACAGAGGATGAAGGAGAGAGAGGAAGACAGAGACGAAAGAAAGAGGATAGAGAGAAAGAGAAAGAGAGAGAGAGAGAGAGAGAGTGAGGGAGAGTGTGAATCTTGAATTTGTGACCATTTTCGCGTCACTGTGATAAAGTACGTGATCCAAATATTCATGACGATGAGGAGCTGCAGCTGATATAATCTACCCCGGTAACATTGGTCATTTTATCCAGCGAAAGCAACTGTCGGTGTCGGCTATGAGAAGTCTGTTAAAGTTACCTCCATGTTCTCAACATTGGTCTTTGCTAACACAGAATGACGAGAGCAAAAAGGTTCAGTAATGCTGCGTTCGCACTACGAGCAACACAGGCAACGAGTCATTTTTAATGGAAGTCGATGACGTGAAGCTACAAACTGACGACCCGGCCTCACGGGAAGACGTATAAATACCACAACATTACACCAACATCCGCGTTTCATGAGTACGCATTTTAGCACATTCCACAGTTACGTTCAGGTAAGAAAACCACTCAGTTAGGGTAAGGGAAAACGTCATGGTGGGGCTTAAAATGAGTAAGTGAACTAAGTAAAACACGTACGGAAACAACTACGAAGAACACGTGACAATCGTCAACAAAAAAAACGTGACAATCGGTCTCGAACACGAGTCTCCTGGTTGAAAGTCCTGTGTTTGTTGGACCCGTCCACCATAAGCGCTCTTTCTCGCTTTTCACACTACATCATTATCTCTTACCGTAGCATTTATACGTGGTTGCGTTTATATTGCAGTCAGTACAGGATACATGGCGTACTCATGACACGTGGAAATCAAGAAAGGCCTACTTATTGCACGCTGAACGCCCTGCGCATTATCGTGGCATTTATACGCCTTTTTGTGCAAACGGGCTGAACCGACGCCCGTCACACGGGCATGATGTGCAACAAATAAAGTTGAGTACTGGTGCGGCAGTAGCTCAATCCATAGTGACAAATCCCAAGTATAGACTGTGGACTGGTAGCTGGAGAGGAGCCAGTTCACCCCCAAAGAGAGACCATATAGCTGGCCACGCTGGCCGTCTTGTTGCTTGTAGTGTGAACACAGCTTAAGAGATTCGTTAGCATCCAAACTTAAGGAATTCGGGTATTTTGCCAACGAGTAACTGGATCCAAAATGGAAAATTAAATATAAGCCCTGAAGGGCAATACAATGTGTGTTAATACCAGGTGTGAACAGGGCCTAAGGCTACGTTCACATTACAGGGATTAATGCTCAATAACGTTTTTTTGCCCACATCTGATCTTTCTGCCGAGACTGTTCACATTAATGTTTGAAGTGACTCAAATCTGACGGATCTCTGCCCTGAAACGCCTCACATGCAACCAGTAACGTCACAGACACATCGGGGACCGCCGGCTGTCCGACGGCGCGTTGATCCGAAAATACACACTGGAGTTGTTGACACGCCGTAAGATAACGGACTGACCAACAGTGGATGTGTCAGACAGAGAAGTCTCTCTCTTCATCCGAGAAGAGAGACGAGGATTAACCTTTCAGCAGGTTGTGAAGCCTTTGAAGTCGACCTGTTTGGAGGAGACGTGTCCCCTATCAAAGCAAAGAGACGGAGGGCTTTGTCTTTCACAGTGAAGATGGCGCTCGTTTTTAACCTTTTGCATGCGTCTACCTCTCCTGCCCTCGCTCGTCCCCGATCACTCTGAGATTTCTGACTTCTATTTCAAACAGCGTCCGTCCAAAACGTCCTTCCAGCTTCTCATCGTCTCTCTCTGTTATCTCTCTCTCACTCATCTTTTCCTCTCACCCTTTCCTTCCTTCCTCCATTCCTCTCTGGTCAATAAACCCGGGGTAACAGAGAGGATGACAAGGTGTGAACGGTTCCCTGAGGGCTCAGAGTGACAGCAGCAGTGACACACAAACACACGCACACACACACACACTCTGCCACAAGCTGGCCAAACAGCCGTCCAGATGGTGACTGCTCTTTGCGTCGCCCAGAGGCTGCTCAGCCTGTAACGCCTGTTTCCTTTAAATACTGAGGACTAATATGAGCAACATTTTTCCATCAATATATTAATAACCGTCATTGACTCAGCATGAGGTATAAATAAGTGCATATAATCACTGGTGAGAAGCAGAACATGTTAACATGTGGTGATGATTTCTCATTTTTCTAAAAAGTGGATGTTCTGCAGACACAGAAAACAACGTCACTACATCCTTCAACGATCATAAGCAGGTCCTCTCCTAAATCGTCACCAGCTTCAGTACTGCGGTTTAAAACACACGGCGGCGCAGCACAGTGATGCATTAACAGCAACAATCAGTACACTATGAAGAATAATACAGCCGCGTAATAACACAAAGTGAGTCTGGAGAGCAGTGTTGCCAGATCTCATGAGAGAAACAAGCAACTAGGTCTATAGAAACAAGCCCAAAAGAAGCAACTCGCCCCCCCAAAAAGCCCAAAGCGACCTTCCTACCTACAATATGAGAGAGAGAGGCGGACACTTCATCACTTCATATATACATTTTGTCAACTAAACTTAAAGAAGTTGAACATTTAATTTAATTTTTGCATTTTGTTTAATTTTTGCAAATCGGCATCGTCATGATGTGCTCCAATATCACACTTACAAAAACGGCAAACTGCCTTTGAATCCAATCTTAAAGTCCGCTCTCTTCTTCACAGTCTTTGTTGTACTTTTTGCTATATTTCGCTCCATCAACCCCATGTAGGTTTGTCTCACAACAACATCAACACTCACAGAATGGTGGCGACGGTGGCGGTGGCGGTGGGTGACTGAAGAGGAGGGGCGGAGGGATCAGGGTGTTGTACAGATCCTGCAGCAGGTTAAACTAGACCGGTATAGAGGAGAGAGACAGGAACCCAAACAAGCAACTACACTTTAGAAACAAGCCCAAAAAAACACAATCCGCAACTACCAATATTTGCTTATAAAAAGTTTATTTTGAAAAGACACTATGCATACACCGAGCAGAAACTGACACTCCATCCCTGACATGTCCAATACTGACACTAGAGGGTTACGTAGAGCGCCATAGGTTGAAGCGTAGGGTAAGTGGAGTTTTGTCCAGAAACAGTAGTAAGCTAGCAGCATCAGGATTTAATAAAAATGGAAATGTGTTAAAGTAAAGTTGATTTCATGGCAGAGGCTTGGAGCTTTCACTTTCCATTTGTTGTCTTGTGTCTGTCAAACCTTGACTGAATATCTAAATTACATTAAATTTGATTTAATTACGTCAACATTGTACAATTCCACACATCACAACGTTTACACCCAGCGTTCAGCAGCAGGAAGCCTCTTTTATTGTTGCCTTCTGAACAAGCAGTTTAGAGATACAAGGTTTTAACTCCCACACTGTGACTCCAGTCTGAGAGGTTTTAATAGCAGCGTCTTCGCTCACATTAAGGAAGAAACTCAGGATTTATTTATTTTTTGCTGTTGTTGTTGTTGAAGTTGTTGTTGCAAAATGAGACATCCATCACTTGAAAAATGCGGTTCTGCCTCTTAGAAAACGACCGCTGACACAGAAGTGATTCATGGAGGAGCGTTATTGAAGCTATTAGCCTCAGCTCACACACACACACACACACACACACAAGTACAAACACGCTCTGGTGCACAAATCCTCATGCACACAAGGAGACACACACACAGAGAGGAGAATGATGCACTAATGTTAATCTAAATTACTTATAATGACGCAGTCAAATGTAATTCTCAGTTACAGATGGAGGGAAAGCTCCACATGCCTTTAAATGAGAACAATTAGTGCAGATCCGACACCATATTTCACACAGAACCTCCAGTTAATTTGCATTTTGAGCTGTTTCTCCCCCGTTACTACACCTCAGTTGAAAAAGATATCTATAAGCATGTGTATGCGGCAACCTCCGGCCTGTGGCAGTTGTCCGTGTTTTTGTCTTTGAACTTTAACCCTTTCAGTGTGTTTTCACTTCATCCAAGTTAATTGTAATATTTTGATCGCCTAAAAATGTCTTGTTCAGTGCTCGCTTGTATTTAACTCCAACCTCTCGTGTCAATTCTGGATACAAACAACCAAGATGGCAAACGGCCAAAAACCAAGATGGTGATGGCCAAAAACCAAGACCAGTCCAAGTACAGGCAGGCGTGGCGTATGTTGCACTAAATCAGGTGTATCGTTTGTTACGTGCCCTATCAATTCGTTTGAATGCTACATCTATATGAAACGACCACTGCCAGCGCTACACCTATGCCACATATGTGTAACGCCTGTGTCTCCATCGTGAGTCTATGTAAATTGCAGAGCGTTCAGAGGTTTGGTCAGATCTTCAGAAGGCGCTAGCGAGGCGCTGGGCGTTCGTGTGCTGAATCATTTGACACGTCGTACTCCCTGAAGCATGAGGCGCAGGGCTTCACTACATCCACCGGTAACCATGAAGCTTTCCAGGGACTTCTAATTGACCAACTACAAAGTGGATAGCATCCTCCAAGTCAGCATATCGCCGACGATATAATCCAACAAGCTCTCAATATCCTCGTTAATTGCCTTTTACCAACAATAATCCTTTGCAAAGCAAGTGTTGTCAACATGTCTTGATAACTGATCCCCAAGCTATAGAGCAAAGCTTTATTCCAGAGCTATCTACAACCAAGGACGAGCGCCCTAAGCAGGTGGCGGCTGGAATTAATCACTTGGCCTTGTGCACTGCCAAAATTATTCAATTATTTAATTTGTGTCCAGGAATGAATCAAAACGTAGGAACAATTTAATTAAATTAAAGTAACGAATTATATCTTGTGTGCACAAATTAGTAAATTGCTTCCTTGATATATATATATATATATCTGCCATTCCCGGCCGTCGTAGTATTCATTTGAATGGAAATATGTGACTGTAGCTGCCTGGTGAGCTCAGAAACACAACACAAACGAGTCTGGCCACACTTTGTTTCACATGTGGTGATGAAAACACTAAATCTGAGGTTTCTACATTGTTTTTTTCTAAAGATTTCAATAGGTTGGCTCCCTAAATGGCCACTTAGAGACTCCAGAAGGACACTCAAGATGAGAGCTGGGAAATACCAGATATTTTGTTTAAACTGGTAAGTAGGTAGTCGGGCTGGGAACGTGTTGGACTGACCACAAAGACGGCTGCAGAAACATAAACAATCAAGAAAAGTCAAGATCTCTGGCACAAATGGATCAGAACTGAAAGAGAACAATGGAGGATTTTTCACTTGCTCTGGACTAAATGAACCAAACACACACTGAGACCACAGAAAAACAAACATCTATTCAGAACCTATAGATGAAATATTGTCTTTCGGATACGTCTGGCACGTAAATAAACTAATGACCAAAATGAATTAAATACACAGATCACATCTGTATCCTCCGCTTCACCGACGTCTTGATCTATTTAAATTATTCACAATCCAATGATGTTTCATAGAAGAAACGCTTCTATGCGTAATTAACCAGTAATTTGCAACTTGGTTATGAAAAAAGGCCTTTTGAAAATGTTCATAAGCTTTAATTAGAATCCATCATTCTTCCATTAAAAAGGCAGCCTCATTTAACATTTCAATCGGGAATGCATTTTTTATTTATGCATTTGCGTTTTCTTTAGTTTTCCTTTACGCTTTCCTGCATCCCGTTTCCACGGAAACCAGGAGTGCAGGTTCAGATTTTTTTTTTATAGTGCATTCAGGTGCAAAGCGGGATCATCACAGTGGGGGATAAAAAACAAAACAAGAAGCAGAGTGTGAAGGAAGGAGAAGCAGCTTTGATGTGAGTCTTTAGGACACCAGAGGTTACAGTCGGTAGTAAATCAGGAGCCTTTCAGATCGAACACTCAGCGTCCATATGGTGGATCTCTCCCATCTTCAACTTCAGTCTAAACTACCAGCAGAACTTTCTCTACAGCTTCTACCTGCATGTCTTCTTTTTGCATTTCTTTAAAAACCCACATTTTCCAAAACGTTTGGTGTCTTCATGTCTGACAGTATGAAACCATACAGTTGAGTGATCCACACCTATACAGGCGACATGTTCTCACTCCCAACTCCTCACAAACAGATGCTTGGTCAGGACTTCTTAATCTGGGCAAACACCGCTCGATTTTAGCCCGTTTCTGGCCCGAATTTTGAGCCACACTACTCCTTTTAGAGTCAGACTGAATTTCAGCTTCGTTGGGCGTCGTTTGCCGTGAAGTGTACAGAGCAATTAACTCCTCCCGACCGGCCGTCAGACAGTCGGATGAATTTCTGACATACTGTATTTCTGACTGTATGCATGTAACGAGCGGAAATTGACACGTGTTGCTGGACGTTCATAGGAACGGATCTATCTCTGTACTGGACACGCAGACCATATTTGCCACCCCTCCCAATTTTCACGGGAGACTCCCATTTTTCATTCCGGTATTTCTACAGATTTATGGCAATTTTTTTTCCTTTTCGTTATCTCAAACTGTTTCTGGAACTGAACAGTTCTCTACTTGTTTCCACCCGGACGACAATAGAGCTACACCAACTGTCGTTTATCAGCGGAAGAGAGCAGTCTACCCTCGCGACACAGCGCAGTTTGAGCTCATGTTTAAGCTGCGCTCGCCACTCGCCATTGCTCGATGCAGCAAAAAGCTGTCGTGGCGCGGCGTATACCGTTAGAAATAACGGGTTTCAGAGTGCAGTGGTGGCGTTGTCTCGTTGTGTCTGTAAGGACCTTCAGTGAGTGAGAGAAGGAGAGAGAACTAAGAGAAAGAAATACTCAAGCAGAAGCAGAAAAAAATAAAAACAGATGACTATTAGTTTATGCCAGAGATTCACACGCCAAGTTCAGGAGAAGTATTCAGTTTTCTATCCTGGGAGTTAAAGGTAAAATCAAAAGTTTAACATAAAAATGCTGTAGCAGTGAACTTAATATTTTGTTATCTTAACTCTTTTAAAGTCATCAGAATGCAGAAAAACAAAGTCTCTGAAACGTTGGACCTCCAGACCTCCGCTCTGGTTTTCAAATCTTCCTTTTTTTAAGGTCTCAAGGTTGCCAAGTATGACACAGAGGTGCAACTATCCAATATCCTTCAGCAATATATGAGATTCTGACTGTTCCAACATTTTCATTTTCATATTTCAAAAAATGTTGGACTGAGAAGAGCACTGAGAATCGAAGTGAGAGGAATAAGCTCTGAAGAGAGCAGCAGAGGGGATTTTCCCCCCTCCTTCAAAATAAGATCATTACAGTGAAAAGAGGAGGATGATGAGAGAAAATGGTTCAGTTGAGGAGAAGGTGACGTGGTAACCGTGTCGGTGTAGTGAAGTCACCTCTGATCAGAGACTGGAGGTGGTGCCTTTGGACGTCTTCAGGGCGGGAGGAAGGACTGAACGATGGAGGGATGGAATTAACCGCTGAATCACAGATAGGGTGACCAGATCCCAACAAACCAAATGTGGGACGGAGAGTATGTTTGTGTGGGACGATGTGGGACACGTTGCTCTCTGGTTTTGCAAAAACTGTTTGAGAATCGCCTTCCACCGGCTTCACTCGGTTATAAGTAGTTTAACAGTCTTTGTTGTATCTGCTCTTCCTTTTCTTTGTGGTAGTTTCCATCATATTCTGCCTAAATCTGCAGAGCTTGTGACTTTTCCTTCGTTGGCCGTAGCATAGCAAAGACAGGTTAACCTGCACTTGACTCACGTGATGACATCCTTCCCTGCTTTCTTCACAGCCGTTGGATAAAAAACATATTTTAGAAAAGCGTCTGTGCTGCAGTGGTTTGACTTTTGAAACTAGAGCCGATAAACACAGAAAAAAATGGATAAAAATGCTATGCAGCACCTGGTCAGACTAATCATAGATAAGAGTTAATTCTCTTCTTCTTCATCTAGACTATTTGATTGTTTCTTCTCTTTACTTTTAATTTTTATGTCTGGACACCAACTGTTTTATCTCAGCCTAGAGCAGCCGTCACTTTTTTTCCTTTCTCCTCTCCGTCCTCATTCAAACTTCTGCACTACCTCATTATTCTCGTCTTCTCCTCTCGTCCCACCAGGAGCTTTATTCTGGACGCAAAGTAGGGCATCGTCAACAACACCTATACGTTTACACACTATCTCCACGAAGGTTCCCAGTGAGGTGGAAATGCAAAAACACACACAGCAGCAGCAGCAGCAGCAGCAGCAGCAGCATGCAGCAGCACAGCACAGCACAGCAGCAGCAGCAGCAGCAGCAGCAGCAGCAGCACAGCAGCAGCACAGCAGCAGCAGCAGCACAGCAGCAGCAGCAGCAGCAGCAGCAGCAGCACAGCAGCAGCAGCAGCAGCAGCACAGCAGCAGCAGCAGCAGCAGCAGACACACAGGAGAGTCGACTGCAGAGTCGAGACGAGAGGCTGAATCTGCAAATCAATTCAAATCAGAGACGGAGAGCTGAGGGTTTTATTCCGCTGGAGTGGAGGAGAGAAGAGCTCTTCACTGATCTTAACACATACCTGTCTATTTAAAGGAACAATCACGTCATTTTGGGAACATCAAAAGTGGTCCGGTCGGATGGGAAAGACCAACCTGACTCAAGGTCCGATGATCGCTGATCAAATACATGCAAGAGTGCATTCCTGGTAATTACTTGGTAACGTTAAAGCTTGCTTAGTCATAACTGTCGAAAGAGAAAATGGTTGCTATAATCTCATGTCGTCATGGTGTCTGATAAACTCACGGATCTCTGTCTGGACTCCATTGTCTCACCAGCACCTGAAACAACAACAACACACCTGTCCAGCTCCCACTGAACAAGCTTTGTTGTCCCCATCACACCCATCAACACCTTGAGGACATCCAACACCACTTGTTCCCACCTTCTCTTTCACCCACAACACCTGAACAGGAGCACAGAGCAGCCAGAAGGAGCCTGAACCAGGTAGAGACTCAAGAGTTGAGGACCCAAAACACAAACATGGGTGTATTAAGAGGTTTATTAAGTGTGTTTAAGTATTATCTTCCTCACTCAGGACTGCCACCGCCACCTGCAAAACCAACTCATGAACGACTCTTTTGGTTCACGCATTGCCATCCAAAACACGCCTACCCCCTGCTGGCTTTACATAAGTAAAGAATTTTCTTAAAAGGTACAGTGTGTGGGATCTGGCAGTGAGGTTGCAGGTTACAACTTCTCCCGTGTGCCAAGCATGTTGGAAAGCTATATGGTCGCTCTCTAGAGCCAGGTGTTGTAAGAGTAGAGTGCTTAGATTGTGTGTGTGTGTGTGTACAAGGGATGTGAGTGGTGAAGCAAGAGAGAGAGAGAGCGGCGGCGGCGGCGACGGCAGTGAGAAACATAATCAACTTTTTAAAGTGTGAAAGCAGAATAATTTGATAGGAGACGTCAACACTTTGACCAAAGACATGCCGAGGAAGAGTGGGAGATTAGATTTAGAGAAAAAGAAAGTTTGACGTATACCAAGAAACCTCAGGGAGATAAAATATGTTCCCGACAAATTATTAGTATTTTTATGAATGCATGAAAAATAGAACTGGCAATTAGTAAAATCCAAAGTCTTTGAAGCAAGAAAATAATCTCATCCTTGAAATAAAAAAAATAGTTAATTTACTTTACTAGATTTGGATGATAAAAAAAGAAAATAAATTATCAAAATGTTTGCAGATTAATTTCCCTTTATTGACTAACTGATTAATGTACTGTGACTGAGCTCTTTTGTGCTCAAGTGCTCTTTTGGTTTGATCCATCCACTTTCTTTTAACATGACCTTCAGTCTAATTAGCTTTTTGTGATGACTACATTTCCCAGAAGACACCACAGAATGTGTCTGAACTCTCAGTGGAGGGAACATAAAGTGGAGGAGCTCTGCTGCATTGCTCCTTCTTTGTTGCATGCAGTGCCGGTCCGGACCAATTTGACCTAGCCTCTTAACCTTCTTATAATATAGCTACCTACGGTATATAGTATATATACAAATGTAAAATTAGAAGCTGAAAATGTATAGACAAAAATGCAATGCAATGCAAAAATTAAATGCACGCAATCCAAAATAAATTCATACATATTGTATATATGACGTAAACAAGTGTCTGCCTCTCTCTGTCATATTGTGGTAGGTAAGGTTGCTTCTTTTGGGTTTGGTTCTCTCGTGAGATCTGGCAACACTACTCTGTAGTTTTGTCATTAATGAGCTTCCGTAAAAATACAAAAGGACAAATGTACAGTGAGACTGGTGGTAATGAGGTTAGAGAGAAGAAAAGAAGAACTATTTAACACAAGTGTGACTGTTGTCATAAAACTGGATTCATTTTCACACATAAACACACACACACACACACTCACACAAACACACACACACACACACTGCAGTCCTCTCTATGTTTCACGCCGCCTCTGGTCCCAGACTCCAATCTCATCTTCACCAATCTTCTCCTCTCTCTCTATTTCTGTCTCTCTCTCTCCCTCTCTCTCTGTCACTGTCTCCTTTTTTCTCCCCCCCAACCCCTCTTCCCTCCTCGCTCCCCATCCTCTGTTGCCACGGCAGCAGTGTGAAGAGGAGCGATGGAGGGAGGGAGGAGGAGGAAGAGGAGGAGGGCGACCGGGAGGTGGTGGAGGGCAGAAAATGTCATCTCACAGAAGAATCCGACGCTGATGGGATGTTTGTACATTTGGTGCCAATAAAGGCTGTTGAATTGAAACTGAACTTTATTTATTTTTTTTAAATGAGAGAGACGTTGAGAGAAACAAAGAGAGAGAGAGAGAGGAGCTGTAACCGAACGCTGGATCACATTTTATTTAGTTTCTCTTCGCTTCACACACAATTTACAAAAACATTGATATTGCCTGTTGGGATGTAGTCAAACCTGCACACACACACACACAGAAACTGGGCCTGAAGCTTTTTCTCTCGTGTTTGTTTGTCTGCTGTTTAGTATTGACGGAACTGTCTAGTCTCTAAACATCCATCCTAATGATTCATAATCAATATCAAATGTCCACTGGGTACTCTCATCCACAGACTCAAGGTGTATAGAGTCCTCCAGGGATGACATATTTATAAACTTTCAAAAACTCTTGTGAGGCTCGCTGCCCGACGACCTATCCTTACCTTAACTATTCTAGATCAATGCCTAACCTTAACCATCTCACGAGAAAATACATTGTATGCATGTAACGAGCGGAAACTGTCCGTTTCCTGTGAACACATTTTTTTTTTACGTTAAGTTGTAGTTTTGTTGTCTAAACCTAAATAAGTCATAGTTTTGTTGCCTAAACCTAAGGAAGTTGTAGTTGTATTGCCTAAACCTAAAGACGTTGTAGTTTTATAACCTAAACATAAGGAAGTTGTAGTTGTATCGCCTAAACCTAAAGACGATGTAGTTGTATTGCCTAAACCTAAAGACATTGTAGTTTTATAACCTAAACCTAAGGAAGTTGTAGTTGTATTGCCTAAACCTAAAAAAGTTGTAGTTTTATAACCTAAACCTAAGGAAGTTGTAGTTGTATTGCCTAAACCTAAAAAAGTTGTAGTTTTGTTGTCTAAACCTAAAGACGTTGTAGTTTTATAACCTAAACATAAGGAAGTTGTAGTTGTATCGCCTAAACCTAAAGACGTTGTAGTTGTATTGCCTAAACCTAAAGACATTGTAGTTTTATAACCTAAACCTAAGGAAGTTGTAGTTGTATTGCCTAAACCTAAAAAAGTTGTAGTTTTATAACCTAAACCTAAGGAAGTTGTAGTTGTATTGCCTAAACCTAAAAAAGTTGTAGTTTTGTTGTCTAAACCTAAAGAAGTTGTAGTTTTATAACCTAAACAAGTTGTAGTTTTGTTGCCTAAACCTAAAGATGTTTTAGATTTATAACCTAAACCTAAAGAAGTTGTAGTTTTATAACATAAACCTAAAGAAGTTGTAGTTTTATAACCTAAACCTAAAGAAGTTGTATTTTTGTTGCCTTAACCTAAAGAAGTTGTAGTTTTGTTGCCTAAACCTAAAGAAGCTGTTTTTTTTGTGTGCAGACGTCTGTTTTAAGTTTTTCTTTTCACTCTTACAGCACAGTAGGTGTAGTAGGCCCCTACTGATCCACATCTATGGTGCTCACGGCACCCAATAATGACTATTTAATGGCCTGATAACAGTCGAATCTGGTGGAAATGCACTTCCCAGAATTCACCTGTTTCCCCAAAATTCAGATAAAAAGCTTTTGTGAGGAGACAGTTCTTGTCGACTTGTTACTGTGTATACTGTGTTGAAATCCCAATTCCACAAACGCACTGCAACAGAGTCCAATTAAAAGTTTGATTTAGAGTTTGACTGACAGCTTTCACAGCAGCCTGAATGAACCGAACCAAGTGAAAGAATGAAAAGCTATAATGCGATGACAACTCCTGACGAATACATAAAATTGTATATGTTACATTTTTGGACACACTGAAGAATTAAATGCTTGTTTATTGGAAAGCTCAAATCCTTTAAAAGTCTCTTGTAATATCTCAAAAATACATTGTCTCAAATCTTAAAACAAGGCTGAATTCTGAGTTCCTGAAAAATAGACATTTTGGAGATAGGAGTGAAAGATTTCTGGACGTAACAAAGAAGTTTCAGAAACGCAAAGCAACAAATCAAAGCTGATGGCATATACATTTATTTTGCTGATGACAAACCGCTTTTTGTGGATTAACATGTGTTTAAATGTATTTCAGGTGAGTGTTTCAACATCAACAGTTTCGGTGTGTTTGTACATTTGTAGGCATGCTCCTGCAGGGATGCATGTGTATGTGTTTGTGTTTATCAGTCATAGTTTTCCTGAAGGCTCCAGGTTTCTTGTGTCTGCAGGCTACGAGCTGATTTTCGATAATGATGGAGTTCAGATGGAGGACAAAACTCGCCTGAAGAACTCAACACTTTCAGCGAAGAGCTTCTACCAAACTTTCATTACTGACTGTCAAACTGCTGCTTCAAACTTCCAACTATTGATCTGCTTTTTTTGTCTTTTGAACCCAGTAACTGTGGGTTTGTCTTGCTAGTTGTTCTTTGGTGTCCATTTAATTTATTATCCGTGCCAGAATGAAGCTGATGGACGACATTGTATTGTACATTTGTTCTATTCCATTAAAATTTGGTGCCAATAAAGGCAGAGAATTTAATACTACTTTATGTCTGGAGTACTGTAGAAGAATACCTGTAATGAATGTTAAGACTCTACAGCCATGCTAGCCACTTTGTGAGGTTGTACTTTGGCATAACGGTGCTGTGAGCTAAATGCTAACGACAGCATGCTAACATGTGCATAATGTCAATGTTTACATGCTGATGTTTAGCAGGTACAGTGTTGTAGTTTAATGCATTTGCATGCTAATATTTGTTAATTAGTAGGGCTGTCAATCAATTAAAATATTTAATCCTCGGACACTGTTCTCAGCTTTGGGGTGATGTTGAAGTGTTGCTTCCTGTTCGGACAGTTCGTGCCCCAAGATAACTTCTGTTATGATTTGGCGCTATATAAATAAAATTGAAATATCCCTTAATCCCCACAGCACCTGAATGCACTGTTTGTTAGTCACTGGTGTGTGAAGTGTTGCTGTGCTCAGCTCATCTATCCCTTGGAGCTGTTTCAATAAAGGCTAAAATAGAAACATCCTCCCTCCCAACACCCCCCCCAAAAGTGACCCGACATTGGCCGCCCTCCCGTCTCTCCTCTCGGCTCTTTATCATTGGCTCGGCGACGCATGCCGACGTTCCAAGAAACACTTCATTCCAAGTCTCACCTTGGTCCAAGGCTCACATTTAATTATGGCTCTGATTCATGGACCCTTTGTTATTACTGTCCGCTCCACTTTCCACCTCCAGGACCAAACAAATGGCTGTTTCCTTCACACAACACTTCTTCCTCGTTAGCCCTCCCTCTTCATCACTTCTGCCATCTTCATCTCTCCCCCTGTCTGCCTTCCTCCCTTCTCACAGGGTAACACTTAACAATTTAGATATCGCTGCTAGAACACCAGAGATTTAGATCAGAAAATTAGATTAATTTGATCTTTTGGAAAGTGAAGTAAAACAACTACAATGAGAAGCAAAATGACTACAAAAAAACACAAAACAACTTAAAAGATATGCAAAACAACTAGAGACACAAAACGACTTCAAAGTGACACAACAACTACAGACACAAAATGACTAGGAAAAAAGACTACAAAAAGACACAAAACTACTTAAAAGAGACACAAAACAGCTGCAACAACACTACAAAAACACATCAAAACAACTTCAAAGGGATGCAAAACCACTACTGCAACAAGACTACAAAAAGACAAAACAATTTCAAAGAGATGCAAAACTACAACACAAAATTACTACAACAAGACTACAAAGAGATAGAAAACAACTACAAAAAGACAAAACCACCTCAAAGAGATGCAAAACAACCTCAAAGAGATGCAAAACAACTACAAAGAGATGCAAAACAACTACAGCTACAAAACAACTACAACAAGACCACAAAAAGTCAACAAAACAACTTCAAAAATATGCAAAACTACAGACACAAAACAGCTGCAACAAGACTACAAACAGACTCCAAGGTGTCTTACTGCTGTGTCTGAGCAAACAAAATAGGTTGTGTGGAGTAACACAAGGCTCCATCCTCTGCCTCTACATGCTCCCACAAACTAAGATTACAACAAGACAACAAAATACCATCAACCCACGCAGACGACACACCGGTTTACATAACAATCACCAAGTGACTTTGGTCCCATGCAATCACTGATTAAGTACATGTAAGTGTTGGGGGATGGGGCAACATGTCCTCCAGTTATACAGAGTTAAAACTGAAAGAACTGCTTTTAAAAACACTTTTAAAAGTCAGGCCTCTTGTCTCAGTAAGATTTAGAAAAACACGTCCTTGTGTTTATCTTCAGTAGACACGACTACTAGATCTCCTCAGTTCTCAGATCTTTGCACCGGCTGCCTGTGTGTTAAAGAATTGATTTTAAAATACTGTGGTTTATAAAAATGGTTTAGAGCCAAATTATATTTCTGTACATTTCTGCTGCGAGGTTATGAACCGTCCAGAGCTCTCAGATCGCCTGGGACCAGCCTGCCTGTCAGAACTAAACCCGGAGAAGCAAAGCGCAGTTTATAATCTTCATATGTATGGAAAAAAAAACATTTTATCCGTCAGTATTTCAGAGTTTTCAATTCTCATTGCAACCGATACAGTTGGGTCAGTAGTTAAACAGTATTGAGGTTTGATAGCCAGCAGCTCTGCTTATAGTACATCTGTGTTTGTTGTTGATCTCATAAAGAAGCAGCCGGAGAGTCTGCCAAACCTCAGGGCCGAGAACATTGAGGGAGGGGCTCCACATCTCTCATTGATTCCTTCTTTGATTTGTTTCTCTGCCTTATTACCTCTCTCTCTCTCTGCATCTTTTCCCAACATGACTGAATAAATTCATGAATCTATGTTCTGTTCTTTGTACGAGGTAGCGTGGTTTGTTGACTTCTGCACACTCATATTGTAACATTCATATTAAAGATTAAAACTGTCAATATAAGTATTGATTGTTAATACAGAGTCGGCCCCTTGCATCGCAGCCAATTCTACCAACTATAATTGTGTTCATACTCTCAAACAGAAACTGCATAGTTGAGAATAAGCTTTGCAGATCACACTAAGAAGAAAAACATTATTTCTCAAATTGATGTTATAGGTTACACCTGAATAGTCTTTCCAACTTTCCCTCATTGACTCTATTAGCTATTAGGGTGATGCACCGGTGTGATGCTGCGGGCAGGGCTAATAGGCTCCATAGTTATGTTGCTGTTGGCTTTTTTTGTAAGATTTTGAAATAAGTATATATACTGTATATAAATACTGTATACAGTATATCTAAGGGCTGTCAAAGTTAACGCGATAATGCGTGAAGGCAGATTCATTTTAACGCCACTAATTTCGCATTCAAGTAACTTGCCGATCTTTCGGAGTTTGTAGTGGGCTCAATGTCAAAGCTAGAGTGAAGATACTGGCATCATATGAAACTACAAAACCTACGGGATCCATCGGTACCAACCATGTCATGTTAGCTTGTCGCAAAAGAGGCTAAATAACGCCCCAAACTTCTGCTAAATGTTGGCGAGGAAAAACTGTTGCGATTAACTATAGACCATCACGCAATTGATCGTTAATAAATAATTTAAATGGTTTACAGCCCTATAAATATACATAAAACATGCAACATCTCGGCTACTTGATAGAGAAAGTGACAGTGACGAGCGCAGCGTTTTACCCAAAGTTGAACATCTCGACGACCAGAACAAAATGCCAGCAGCACTCAGTGTCTCTTCACGCTGCTGCCGTTTGTAGCAAAGTGTAAATAAACTGGCTTCAGGACAAAATGCTTTCACTCTACCGGTGACTCATGCTTTTTATAGAACATGCACTGTGGGCGACCAGGCGCCAACGGGCAACGTGTTGGCTACCCCTGATCTAGCAGCTAAAGAGACAGATATTTTTCTCAGGAGATGGTGGAGACCAAAACCGGAGCTAAAAGTAGAATGAATACTGGGCTCTACAAATGCAACTCCATATGGGATAATCATGTTGCTCCATATCTGCCACATAAATAGGTACTTACTTCATATGCTCATGGTGTATCAGGGCTGTGTTTCTGTTTTGTGTCTTTCTTTCCTCTAGTGGCCAAAAACCCAGTTAACAGAGCTTTAACCAGGTCTACTTTAGTTGCCATACACCATTGAAGCAATTCTATAAATAACTTTAATTAATTAAAAGAACATGCAATGAAGGAATATATAATACACAGTTCCCCAAAAGTATGTTGCTACTGCATCTTGTATCTCACAGTCCTGACAAATGTTATTATTTGTGATATCATTCATATTGTCAAATCAGGAAAGCAGGAAATCGATCTGTACAGACATTTGCACACTTTCTGCCATTTCAGATGCACACTTTTTGTTTTGGCTTTTGAAATTTGACTTTATATGTTTCAAGGCCAAGCAAGGTGCTCTTTGAAATGTTTGAGCTCCCGTGCTTTTAAAACACAAGGGCACCGAATCAAATATTTATCAAGCTCATACGTCTGCCTGTCAGAAAAAATTCTTAAGGAGGCAAACTGAACATCAAAAAAGCCTTTCAGCTGCTGGAGGAAATGTCAGGAAAAAGAAACGACAAGCTTACACAGCTCGGTACAGGTTGTGTATTCTGTGTGTATTCGTGCCTTTCATCAGATGAAAGCTTGGCTTAGATTTGTAGACATACGTAATATAATGCTCTCAGGGTGCCAAGGTTTCCCTCTGCATCCTTCACTCCCAAATGTTTCACCCTATTGCTTATTGCTCGCACGCAATGTGTTCATTGCTTTCTGTTAAACCGGCCTGCCAAGTCAGGGAAGTTCCTCCAAACGGTGTTGTACTGAAGTCTTTCTAAAGGACGCTTTACGTTAATCCTCAACAAATCTCTCTCCGCTACATCATGCCTGTACACCTGTAGCTTCACTTGCTGTCAAACACCTTATCCGAACCCTCCTCATCACCTGAAACCTCTCCAGGAATGACAGTGATACAACTGAAGGGACTTCTGGGCCTCTGAAATGCTTCAGAAAGGCCGCTTATGTCCCGAGTCTATACTACGTACTAATTCTACGCAGTCTTTGAGTCTGTACGATGTATTTTCAAAATTTTCAAACTAAAACAAATAATTTAAACACTCGATCACCCAATCAATAAACAAATCCTCTTACATTGGGGAGATTAGCGACCGTCTATTATTCAATTGGTGATAGTCGATGTGATTGTCAAACGGCCCTGTAAATACTCTGTTTGATTTAAGAAAAAGAACATGGTTGGGCTTAAAATGAGTACGTAAACTCAGTAAAATATGTACGTAAATAACTAGGGCTGTCAAAGTTAACGTGATAATGACGCGTTAAAGCGTTGTGATTTTTAGTTTGTAGTGGACTCAGTTGTAAAGCTAGAGTGAAGATACTGGTATCATAGTCATGTCATAGTCAAGTCAGCACACTGACACACTGACTGCTGTTGTTGCCTGTTGGGCTGCAGTTTGCCATGTTATGATATGAGCATATTGTTTTATGCTAAATGCAGTACCTGTGAGGGTTTCTGGATCAATATCTGTCATTGTTTTGTGTTGTTAATTGTTTTACAATAATAAATATATACATATATTTGCATAAAGCAGCATATTTGCCCACTCCCATGTTGATAATTTAAAAAATGTAATCGACTGACAGCCCTATAGTTGTATCATTAGTGTTGACCTTTAGTCAATGAGCCCGCGGTCTGTAAAGGCTCGCTGCAGACGACATGCTGGTCAGTCTGCAGAGCCTCCGTCGGGTCCTCGTAGCCGCCAAGTGTGAAGTAGATCGGATGAGCAGTGTGAAAGATATGCAAAGGACACACAGACAGACAGACAGAGAGAGAGATTTCTTGCTTTATAGTCAGATAACGGTCCACAACGTAATATGCAACAATAGACTTTTTTGTTGACTTATTGATTTTCTCTTCCCTTAACTGAATTCGAACCAGCGGGCCGATGCCAGACTGAATAATGAAGTGAAATGAAGTGACCAGTTATACCGACATCACAGCGTCTCATCATCTACAAAAGAACACAAATAACTGACGTGTCCTGCTGTGGAGAGTTTTGACTCATCCAGACTTTTAAACAGCTGCAGGGATATATTGAAGCCCAGTGTGGGTGAGATGGGGACATCCCCATAAAGCTTCCATCCTTCAGCTATTAAACACATTTACAATAATAAATATATACATACATTTGCATAAAACAGCATATTTGTCCACTCCCATGTTGATAATAGTATTAAATACTTGACAAATCTCCCTTTAAGGTACATTTAGAATAGATAAAACACGTGCGATTAATCACAATTAAATATTTTAATCAGTGAGTGGAGCCCCAAACTGCATGTGATTATCATAAAGTGGGCATGTCTGTAAAGGGCAGGCTGGTTGGTACCTATAGAACCCATTTTCATTCACATATCTGGAGGTCAGAGGTCAAGGGACCCTTTTGAAAATAGCCATGACATGGTTGGTACCAATGGTTTTCTAGTTTCATATGATACCAGTATCTTCACTCTAGCTTTAAAACGGAGCTACAACCTAAAAATCACAAGTTGCGTTAATACGTTAAAGAAATTAGTGGCGTTAAAATGACTTTGCGTTAATGCGTTATTATCGTGTTAACTTTGACAGCCCTCATTCTAAGAGAAGTGTGGATAAACAACATCTGCTTCTGCATTAACCTAACAACAAAACCTTGATGTAATAAAACCTGTAAAAAGTCTTAATGATTTTCTGATTTGTCAAACGCACTAATGTGGTTAGAATTTATTGTTAAAATACGGCACCTGGAAACCGTTTAAAGCTTTAATGTGACGGATGTCTATTAGCTTTTAATCTGTATTCTTGTACCTTTGATCTACCAGCAATTAAACATCATCAGTGTATTTAATATTACACGCTGCTCTGGTGGTCTCGGAGCTCACACTCACACAGCAGGTGTCCCTGAAGAATGAACCTGTCAGTTAAAATAAAAGACGTTATTAAATTATTGTAGAATCCATTTAACTGTCAAATCCACACAATCGCTCCCAAGTTACCACGCGCTCCGCTAGTGGAAGCAGTCAAGCACGTTGACTTTTATGTCTTTTGTTTCACTGATCAAAAAGAGTATTTTGTTAAGACTTTTCTGATGCTTGGTGGCGTTCTATCCTCGGTAGAGCTGTTAGCTAAAAGCTTCAATGATTCAGGACATCAGAGCTGATCAGAGACTAAGAATTCATCACTGTGCACGGAGGATTCTGCACCAATCTCACCGTTAACTATTCAAATCTGAGATGAATCCAGATTTTTCAAAGCGCTAGAGGTCAAATCAAAAAGGCGTTCGTCCACAAGTCAGTTTGATTTGTATGTGCACAAGTAGAGGTTTTTGGCCGGACAGTGGCACTCAAGAGAAGGCTGAGGATGTCAACAAAGTCTTTGGATTCAGATATCTTTGCTCCAAGCTGAAGAGTCCAACTGCAACAGCTGCCAAAAGTCTAGTGCAATAGTTTAACACCTTAAAAGCTTGAGTGCTGCATTAAGAGTTGTTCTGAACCGTCTAAAGTGAGAAGTCACCCTCAAAGGTGTGAATGTTGCATGATGTCATGCTTGCAGGACAAGAGTTGTAGTAACATTACAGTGTCCATGTTGACTATGATAGCATGGATGTGATGTACATGCTGGACGGTGTGGACATGGATTGATGCTGTGCGTTGGTCTCTGGAAGGATTCTCATGTGAAAACAAAAGCCACCGTCACAACCAGTGTGTGAAATCAGGACCCGCCACCTGCAAAATGCGGGTTAAATTGTTAGTGTGTTAAAACGCTGCCTTTAAAAACTTCATAAAATGCTGTTGTGGTCTTTTTTTTCTGAATAGTTTCTAAAAGACGAGGCCTTACTTCTACTAAAACAACACTCCAAGTATCCAAACAATGTTTGTTTGGCAATGATTTCAATATTTTAGTTACAAAATCAACGCTCCAGAAATTGTATTTTTACTTTATAATATTTGTGCTTTTATATTGAATGTACATACTTGACTTTGGATTATTTTTTGTTATCTTATTCACATTGTTATTGATCTCATCTCATTTGTTATTATCTACTTGATCATATTTCATTATTATAATAAAACGACTCCATTCGGAGTCAAAATTATACAATTTTAATTGTTTTTTTATTGATTTTATACTGTGCACAATGGTAGAATATGATGATGCACGGGGTAAATGTCATGGTCAAAGGCTCCTTTGTGTGCACATAGCCTCCTGTAGTGGATATCAGGAGTATTTTAGAGCCAGATTCCCTTTCAAGAGGTAGAAAACCCATTTGGCACACTTTGGGTATCCAAGTGGCCAAATGGAGAGTCCTCCTGGTCCTGTCCTGACTAAAACCTTTATAGAATCTATGTGCTTTGTGTTATTTATATCTGCTTTGGCACAGTTGTAGTCGAGGAGTTGCTGAATGAACTCAGTGGCATCTCTGTGCATGGCATCATTGCTATAATGGTGTTATCCACTGTCTAATCTAGAAAACATTTTAGGAGAGGATAAAATGTAGATTTTTTCCTTTGGTTCATCATAATTTACTCAGACATAATAACAGTTACAATGTTACTGACACTGGGGATGCATTCTCTGAGGTCTTACCTATCCATAGAGACCAAGATCATGCATATAGACCTGGTAGTTGTGGAGCTATTTCTGATTTATTTTTGTCTGTCTAGGCGAACCGCACCTTCCAGCACCCTAGGGCTTAAGAGGTTAAAAAGAGCATATCCAGGCAGCTGCCCACGCTGGGCCTAGTGTGGTGGTGTTCTGGTGCTGGAGGGACCAAAAGAGTGCCAGAATTAGCTCCAGCTAGCACCATTCAGGCCAGCTCCATGCTATCTGCCTCCAGTGTTCCAGTCTGACTCTGACAGATCATCCCTCAACGGGCAACCAGACATCCAGATCTAGGCCACCGTTTGACAGAGACGTTTCTGACTAAATGAGCTTCTGTCAGTATTTCCAACAATATTCTCAACTTACCGCTGGAGGTGTGTTCAAATGCCATTATTCAGACGGAAAAGAAGCGTATATAAATGAAGCACGGTCATGCTTCTGTTGCCACCTCAAGCGCAGAGATGCAGAACTTTTATACAGTGATGTGAAATAGGAGAGTGTCGGAGTGTCCAGAGTTTGACTCAAGGACACGTTGGCAGGACAGACGCTGCAGTCTGCTGCACTAACTGAATTCGTGACCTTTCAGTCGGGCGGCGGCCATTCTTTGGCTGCAGAGTTTCAGGGGACAGAGTGGACTTTAACAGCTCTGAGGGGACGAACTGCCAGGGAACTGATAACATTTAGATTTGTCAGGAAAGAGACACAAAGACAGACAGACAGACGGACGGAGGAGAGAATTCACTTCACTCTGTTGTGTTTCGCTCCACCTTTCCCTTTCCTCCGTCCTCATTTCTCTTCTCTGCATCACAGTACAATACAATTCAAGAAGCTTCGAGAGCAATTTACCAAAAAACCTCTAACAATGATGAAAACATGCAATCTTGTAATTATACTGTGGGGGCCACTGCCAGTTTAGTGCTGAATGCCTCTTTTATAACCCTCTGAGAGCCACAATAGACCCGTTTCTGTCTTTTTTTAGGGGGTACAGTGGGTCTTTAGGGGGAGATAGCAGGTCAGCAGTAGACGTCACAATTTTTGGGTTGATACCATTTGTTACACAGATTTGGTGCTACATTTAACCATTTTCTACCACCGGAGAATTGATAAAAAATGATCAATAATCCCTCCATAATACCACATTAAGACACCAAGACCTTGAGGAACACCATAGAAAAAGCCATGCTGTGATTTGGGCTCAAAAACTTTGGACATTTGGAGATTTTTTGTAAGAATTGCATTTTTCAGCGATAGATGGCGAGCACTTGTGTTGTGTAAACTGCTCAGAAACCCCCTTATTGTCAATCTAGCTAGGAAAGCCATCCATCCTCTGAATGTTCTAGGTCTCTAGTTTGTGGCTGTAAAGTTTTATGAGGCTGTGATTATCCTAGAGGTCACCACAGGTCATTTTATACTGTGAGGTCAAGTTTAAAAATTGTTTTTCTCACTACAAGAGTTGGGCTCATTGGATCCACAAGAGTCTCAGCTTTACAGTGATACCCAATTTATGTAATTCAAGACTGTTTAGGGACCCCAGTATGCAGAAATATTCAAACACACCATTTTAGAATATGAGACAATGACATATTTAAACTGCATGTGATTATCATAAAGTGGGCATGTCTGTAAAGGGGAGACTTGTGGGTACCCATAGAACCCATTTACATTCACATATCTGGAGGTCAGAGGTCAAGGACAAACGTTGGAGCGTTATTTAACCTCCTTCCTGACACGTTAGCATGACATGGTTGGTACCAATGTTTTTCTATTTTTATATGACCTCTGTATCTTCACTCTAGCCTTAAACCTGAACCTACTAGAGCCTCTGAAAGACCGTAAAGTCAGTCGGGATCTCGGGTCTCAGAGGGTTAAAAACCGTCATTCAACCAAATGTGACACTTGAATGTTTAACTTTTGCCCAAAATCCGTCCCCATGTCGCCCCTCTGACCGATCGGACACAAACCAACAGGTTAGACAAAGTTATCTGTATGGTTTGAATTATGAATATCTTTGTCAGACTGGACTCTTGACTGGCGCCCCCCCGACCACAAACATGCCGGCTTACATAGAAAATAGTCGCTGTAGAGTATTTCGAGATGGCTGCAGCTCAGGAATCTTCTGATTGTGGCTGTCATGATGCATCACAAACCCATCATCAGGTCTGAGTCGCACCACTTATTACTGATGATTTTCCAAATCACTGCATCAGTTCTCAGCCTGATATTCGTCCTTCTGACAGCCACTGCTTTTTAGTTTATATTCATTTCTGTGTCGTGAAAATCACCTTTTATTTTCACGTGTCACTCGCAATTTTCTAAACTCTGTTTGCTGGTGTGTTCAAGGTCAGTTTGACATTTGAGCGCTCATTGTCAGCTGCTGAAAAAGCCCTGACGAGCTGCACTGAAACAAACGCAAACAAAACGTGCAACGCTGACGTCGATCACAGAGGACGAAGCGAAGGTTGCAGACTTTTGAACGCAGCGCAGAAACACTGAGGTCCTTATAGCATCTTTGTGAGGCATTTTTTGGTTAGTGGAACTGCTTTGAGGTCACAGCCAACCGAGTACGGTTCGAGGGGTTTCGGATCTCCTAGCAACAGCATAAATGTTCAGATAAAGCCGGACTGCGGGAGCGACTGACTGCACTCTTTACATTTCCACTGCAGGAGTGTGCCGTATGGAGAGGCTAATGGAAGACAAGTGTTCCTGTGAATAGATAGAGAGAGAGAAGGCGGGAAAAAAAACTAATAGAGGGGGAGTCGAGAGAAAAGATGGTACGGAGATAGAAATAGAAATGTTCACACAGACAAAGAGAGGGAATAATAGAAGGGTGGTTGTGTTTGACGGCACCTGACCGGTGACACACAAACACACACTTCGCACGCTCCGACATTGATTGACGGGCCGCGTTGGTTGATTACAGGAAGTCACTCTTTTGTCTTCGCAGACTTTGTGCATTAAAAAGCAGTGAGGAGATCAAGGACAAACACTCATCAACAATCATTAATATGCACGTACGGCTCGATATCTGAGCCTGTGTTCGTCTATATTATAAGCACATACATTTTGACTCACATTAGACTCTTTAATTACTGTGTGTGTGTGTGCGTGTGTGTGTGTGTGTGTGTGTGTGTGTGTGTGTGTGTGTGATCTGGCAGCTCTCTGACAGTGAGCCCTGGCATTGATGTGGCTGCCTCAGGAGCTGCTATTGTAAGAACCAAAAAGCATAAAATCTGCCCGCTTAATTACCGACAGAGAGAAAAAGAGAAAGAAGGAAATGGAAGCAGAGCAGGAAGAAGTATACGGAGAATGGGCGGAGGAAAGAGACTGCACTCGACGGAGACTGAAATTAACTTTCTCTTAAAAATCAGTCCTTCCAGAAATGTGTGCAATTCCTGGTATGTATAAGACTGAGTATATACCAGGAGTTTGACTGTTAACGCCTTATTTTGAAAACCGGACGTAGTCACACGTGACTACTTCCTCTAACTTCTCCAAGGTGGTCTCTAGCTCTCCCGTCAGCTCCGTTCTCTCTATCCATCCATGGTCAGCTCCATTGGGGCCGTTTAAATGCATTTATCATGTATGTCAGTATATGGGTGCTCTAAAGTTGTAGCGTCGGCCCATTTGACCACGGAGATGAGAGTGACGGTCGGCTCGACCGCAACGTTACCGCGATACGATAATGTTTCCTGTCCGTGACAGAGTTAGCATGCAGCTTTAGCTCTGCTCTGTCTAGCTCTGCTTTACTGTTAATGTGTGAAACCCAAAGTGTTTCCATCCTTTCCACGCTGGATTTAACATGTGAGGGTGCAGGTCGTATCCACGCTGACCCTACAACGTTTTATACTCTCTCATTTCGGCTCGCTGAGGTTTGTTTTGGTTGACGGATACGGAACGGATATGACTTCACGTTACTCAGACTACAACAATAAAAGCGGTAACTTCCTTCTACCTCCACATAGACTCAAATGAAGCAGATATATTGATTCAGATTTTTTCTCCAGCCCTAATATACATACATATATACATACACATGTATGTATATACAAACAAACATTATGGTTCTTCAATGTGAAAATCATTTTCATAAATTCATGCCTGAGAAGAGCAGAACTTTTGCACACCTGTAGGTGGACAGGTGCGTAGGAGAAGAGCTTATAGGTCGACTATATAGAACAATAAGATTATATACTATAGGTTATAGAACCTGATGAAGGTCTGGGTTCCGGTATGTTGTTATTATTAATATGTCTGTCTGCAGGCGTGCTGGAGTCCTTTTGTTCTATAAATTCATGCCCAAAAAAGGTGACCAAAGAGCCACAGGTTTGATGCCCAAAGCGGTGAATGTCTCCGTCCACCTGCTCACTGTGATCACGTCAGTGAAACACCTGAAATACTCGGAGTATGTGGGTCACCAGAGACGAGCCTCTGGATAAAACACACCAACACTGCGTGTGGTATTTGAGGCGGCGAGCTGCTTCAGAGTGTATTTATTATCCTGTATCCCTCTGCTGGACTTTATTGTGTGGAAGCTGAGGTCATTTCACAGTGTTAGTTACCTGAGGGAACCTGACATTTAAATAGGCCTCCTCGTTATCGCCCGCTTTCTCCCTCTCTCGCCTTTTAAACTCCATCTCGCTCTCTCGTCCTTGTCCTCCTAATGGCTGATATCCATTCAGCTTTCTCCTCGATATCCTCCATCCGGTTTTCTCATCCGCTCTGCTTTCCGCTCTCCAGCCCTTTTTTTGTTACTTCCTCTGGTTCCATTCTTCCCTCGCTTCCTCCCCTCATCCTCTCACCCAACACTCCTTTTTTCTCTTCCTCTTCTCCTCCCTCTAAGCCCACTGTCAGTCACCTCCACAAAACAAAAACAAAGATTGAATTCTCTCTCATCTGCACCACCTGGCAACCAAATGCACCAGAGAGAATGACAAAAGGCCACAGAACAACACCAGCAGTGGACTTCAGTGTTGGACATTATTCCCATATATCGTTACATAGCTAATAGTTTGCTGCTGTATCAACGCTCTGGATATCATACATTAAGATCAGCTCTTTACACATTCACGTCTCTCCACCTTCACGCGTCCCACTGCTGCTTATAAAAGGTTCAATCCCTGCAGAGATAAGTGCGAGCAGCGCTGTGCGCTATTTTGTTGAGTTGCCTCTTAGCGAAATGCTCTTAAGTTCCCTCTCCGAAGTGCTATTAATATACTCAATAGCATATAGCACTCTGGCTGCTGATCTTTGCACTTCCCTTGCACACTTGCACTATTGTATATGTGGTACGAATTTCCCATCCCCTGCTCTAGCTCTGTTTTTTATTGAGTTGATGTTGTCTTTTCTGTCCCCCCTAGTGGGACAATACAGATAACCTTAACCCTAAACCTCTGGCAAGCAGTGATGCAATGTATATGTCTATGGCTTTTATTGTGAAAGGTCAGAAGGGAAAGAGTGAAGCTGTAATGCGCCGTTGTCAAGGTGAAAGCAATATTGAGTTTGCCGTCCCTTCTCTTCATGAGTAGGTGCAGCTCATAACTCTCTGCTGCAGTACTTTAGTGATGTATTTCGCTTTGAGCGCAGTGAGCCACTCTGGGGTCTAAGAAGAGAAGCAAATGCTGAGGTGCCTTAAACTTGCATTCTTTCTAACAGCCAGCAGGGGGCGACTCCTCTGGTTGAAAAAAGAAGTCTGATTGTATAGAAGTCTATGAGAAAATGAGCCTACTTCTCACTTGATTTATTACCTCAGTAAACATTGTAAACATGAGTTTATGGTCTCAATCGCTAGTTTCAAGTCTTCTTCAATACAGCATGATGTTCATTTAGTAAATTATGGTCCCATTTAGAGTCAAATAGACCATAAAGCAGGGGATGCTTTAGGGCGGGGCTACCTTGTGATTGACAGGTCGCTACCACGGCGTTGTCCGGTCTGGGAGTTGTCCGTGTTTTCGTCTTACAACTTTAACCCTTTCACAGTGTGTTTTCACTTCATCAAAGTCAAAATGTCCTATTCAGTGTTTGGTTGTACTTAGCTCCACCCTCTAATGTCACTTTTGGATGCAAAGAACCAGGATGGTGACAGCCAAAAAAAAGATGGCGATGGCCAAAAAAAAAAAGACGGAGACGGCCACAAACCAAGATGGAGACGTGAGACCATTTAATAACAACAATATATGTGAGACAAACAACATTTTCCAAACAGTCTCACTGCAGACATGAACAGTATATTTGACATTTAGGAGAGAAACGTCAATCAGCTCATTTGGACACATAGATCAACAACATCTAAAAGACATGAAGTGTGACAGATTTAGTTTTTTAAAATGAATATAAAAGCGTAGCTGCCAGTAATCTGCAGATTGTAAAGAGAGATGTCTTTAATGAGAACAGCTGGATCCGACGCTGCAGCTGCTTCCTGTGGTGTCAAATGTGTCATCACAGTCGCTTCACCGAGGATCTGTTTCAGAGCAGCGATCAAAGTCAAGCAGCTTATCTAACAATCCAACCCACAGAAATAACAACTGCACACTTCTAATTAAAAAACAGGCCTGCGGCTGAATAACTCAGAGTGGGTAAAGAGTGACGGTGGGAAGAACTGGTTTCACTGGGAAAACCACTATGGATGGTTTTAATTCTTCCACAGATTTGTGAATCTGACTGTGAAGACTTGACGGGAGTTTACGGCTCAGCTTTACAGACTTCCAGTTTAGATTCAAACATAAAAAGTTGATTTAATTTGTCAGGTAACTTCTGTACTTAAGTTACAGCACTTCTGGAGTTATTTTACCCAAACTGCGATCTTTCCTAACCTAACCAAGTAGTTTTATTTTAAAAAGACTGGAGCGGGAATTTACACGTGTTGCTGGACATTCATAGGAAAATGCACACAAAATACGTTGTTGAAAGTCGTGCTGAGCGTCACGAAAAAAAGGGAAATTCGTGTCTATGTACACGAATCAATTAGATTCAATTTTGTGACTAATTCATGAACTGCTGTGAAACTGTGTTGAATATCTGTATATATAAAGACCAGACTGGCCCACCTTCCGACGGCCAGTCCGCGCCTGGACCAGCTCCTCGCATGGTAGCACATACTGTATATATACATGCAGCCATTTACCATTTATTGAAGAATTAGACTAAGAAAGAGTTCTGATCCTGCTTACTCTGCAGAGTTCAACATGCTTTCAATGGAAAGGTTTTGTTTCTTTGTGTTTTTATGAATATGAATGACGTATTTTCAACATAGTCATTTAAATCCTGTTGAAACAATAATCAAGTACACTCCATGTCTAAAAGAACCCAACTTTTCAACCTAATCTAACCCCGTTTATACTGTATGTATTCATACAAATCAATGCTTAGTGAACACCTTGATAATAATATATCAATAACGATTATTTCTGTTGTACAGACTGATGACTGAAGGACCCCGAGTCAGAATACATCCAGCTATACCTGATGACAATGTGTTCTCCATCTCCTGCTGTCTGTATAGTTCTTGTTTCTCCTGCCAGCACATGAGTCAAGGACATGTTCAATGCACAGGTGTTAATGTGATACTGCAGGTTTATAGACTCAGGCTCAGTGTATGTGGAGGATTAACCCGCTGAATAAAGCTAATTCTTCCCGTTTCCATGGCGTTCTCACAGGCTGAGACGGAGCTCTGTACTGCCGGCTTTGCATAGAAATGTGGGGTTCATCATGATACAAGCTTTTGTAACAAGCGGCAGCAGCCAGCGAGCGCTGAATCACAAGCCCCTGGTAAAATACAACACATTCAAAATGCAGCTGATGAATACTGGATGCTTTCTATATCACTCGCTCTCATATTTATTCTTTTTGTTTTATGGTGAACTGTCTTGAAACCAGATTTCCTTTTTTGAAAAAAAATATCATTTTGAGTTGAAATGTTGATAATTTGGCTTCATCGCTTGGACTAAAAAAAGCTCCACATATAAAATATAAATAATCATCAAGGGACATATGAGGATGTCCTGGTAGTTTAACCACCCGCCAACCAAAACCATGGTTTGAAAATCCTACATTTGACAAAGAGGCCTGAGTGAAGCTGATGAGAGCAGCAACCAGACGGCTGATTGCGAATCACATCCATACTAGACGATTCAGCCCAATCTCCATTTAGTCCCACTGCATTAACCAGTCCCAATCTGTTCCGAACCTTCACCTTCACCATACCACAGCTGCCAAGCACAGATATGTTAGAAAGTGAGATCTTTTTAAAAATGGCAGTATCTAGTGTCGAGGTTGCAGATTGCAACCAACTGAAACTTCTCCTGCCTGTCAAGCGTGTAGGAGAACGACGGTGGCCGACACGAAATGTGAATGTCCTTATCTAGAGCCAGCATTTGGTTTGTCCGTTCTGGCCTACCGTACTACTGGCGACCAGCTCCATAAAGACGGTCCTGGAGTATAAAAAGAGAGAAAGTCTACTTGGAGGTGGGGAGGTGGATGGGTCCAACAAACACAGGACTTTTAGCCAGGAGACCGGTGTTTTGTTTTGTAAGTTACGTTATTGACATTTTTCACGTTTTTTATTGATTTTTGTGGCGCATTTTCCGTATTTTTTTCTGTACATGTTTTACTTAGTTTAATTACTTATTTCAAGCCCAACAATGACGTTTCCCCTTACCCTAACTAAGTGGTTTTCTTGCCTAAACTGTACTGTATACATTTGCTTTGCGCACAAATGGTAAATAGACAGCACTGTTCTAGTCTTCTGACCACTCAAAGCACTTTACACTACATGTCCTCAAGATCTAATCTAAATACTCGTTCACTCACTCACTCATGAAGGCTCAGCCTTCAGGAGCAATTTGGTGTTAAGTGTCTTGCTCAAGGACACATCGACATGTGACCGGAGCAGCCGGGGATCGAACCACCGACCTTCCGATTGGTGGACGACCTGCTCTACCCTCTGAGCCCCCAATGACACGAGAAAACGCTGAAATGGGTACTCATGAGACGCAAAATGTCCGTGTAATGTCGTGTAATTTATACGCCTTCCCGTGAGACCGGGTTGGTTTGTTGGAACCATTCACCTCCCCTCCCTCCCTCCCTCCCTCCCACCATCAGCAGTCTCTCTCTCACTCTTTTTATTCTCCGTCTCTAGCTCTGAGTGTAACATATTCATGCCAATGCGTTTACTTTGCAGTCAGTACAGAGTACATCCCGTACACATGACACGCCAACAGCGTTGTTATTTCACGAATAATGACTTTCAAATTGCCGTGTCATTCACAGACCATTTGGTGAGACCGGGCTGGGAACATGGAGAACATATTTTATTATACTACATGTAATTTTGCATCAAAATATCATGCAGTATATCAATATAGACATTCATCAGCTTTGTGACTTTAACCACGACCCGGTAACTACGGGTTGAAATCAGAATGCAGCTTTTCATTCACGGCGTTTGTAGTTGATTTGAACCTGCAGCTGTCGGAGTCCAGCTGTCCTTCAGCGAGAGGAGAACAATATGTGGAAACATCCAAAGTATACATGTCTCAGAGGAACGGTGGAAATATATAAAGTGGTGACACAGTGTGTGTTGCCACATGTTCACAGTTACCTCCGTGTCCTGGAGGACAGGTACAAACAAAGCACTTCACACAGTGCAGGAATGTACTGAATGTGACGGAGAAGCTTAGACTTAGTACAGTAGGTGTTTGTGTTGTGTGACTGCAAACATCCTGGCCTTTTTATAAAATAGTATTGTTATGAGCCTGTTGTTGATAAGTATTCACTTTAAAATGAAGATTATTAAGCAAGCAACCTTGAGTTAAGACACTTTTGAAAAACTATTACATGCTGGTTTTACTTTAATACTAAAAAAAATATTGATTCCCAACTGCAGATTTTATCAGCCTGCAGGAGGAAGTCATTTTACTGTGGACTTCTGGGACTTTTCTCCATCACCGGGGTGAGTTTATACCTCTGGAAACCTTGCATTAAAAAAGAATCAATACTTTTTATATAAATATTAATACCAAAATGAGTAACTTTTGAGCATCATCGTATTGATCAGTGAGGTATTGATTAGCTGGCTCCTGCAGCCGTGATGAAATCAACACACGTTGAAAGAGCAGAGTTAAGCTAATTCTCTCTTCAGCCGACCCACATCTCCATCTGCATCTCCATCAAGTACATTTTTATACCGCGCCCTTCAGCTTTTAGCTCTTTACTTCTCAATCAAACAAAAGAGAAATCCCATAAAAACATAAACACCTACTGAACGTCTCACCAACTCAAAACCCAAATACAGAACTACACAGCTTGTGGTGTTACTCCTACCAGGGTCAGTGATAATACGTACGTATTACGTTAAACTAAGTCAAATACGTACGTAAACAATGTAACATAAGTATGCAAACAAAAATACGTACGTAAACTTTCTCTGGGTTGAAAGTCCTGTGTTTGTTGGATCCATCAACATCCCCTCCCTATTATTATTCTACATCTCTGAGCATAGCATATTTATGCAGGTGTGTTTAGATTGCAGTCAGTGCAGACTACATGGCGTACACGTAACACGCCAAAAGCAAGAATGACGTTGTTATTGCAGGTGAAATTACTTAAAAATTGCCGTGTCGTTCATTCATTTGGTGAGACCGGGCTGAGGGACCTGTTGTCTCAGAATCTGTCCGACAGCTTTATGTGAAGAGCTATGTACTGAAGTAGTTTCACGATATGCTGCTATTACAAATGCCGCCCCCCCCCCCCCCTCCCGTGCCTCCCTCCAGGGTTTGTAAAGCCGCCCCCGCCTGTGAAGAAGAAGAAAAAGCACCTCAGGGTTGGATTGTCTCGGTACAAACACTCAGAAGGAAAGAGAACCGACCAGACCACTAGGCTGCTTTAATTCCTTTTCATCTCTTTTCTCTTTCCCTCTCGGAGCTATTCGACCTTGAGCTCCTGCGAGCGGAGACATAACATCGGCACAGAGGTCTTTTGTCATGTTGCGACCGCAGCCGTCAACCCATCAGCCCTCTGCAGGAAGCCTGTATTTCCTTCAGCCGCGACTCGGATCCGTAACACACACTTGTGATTAAGACACAGTGTCGGCGAAGCGGAATAATGTTATGTATGATACGGTCGCCTCCCTCTCTGCCTCCAGGACATGGATCATGTTTTTCACTCTTGTTCCATTTCATTAGTGTGTTTACAGGTACACTGCAGCTCTAATGCAGCGCAGGTGAAGGGTCCCAACCCCCATTTGGGAGCCTCGGATCATCTGCAATCATGTAATTAGTCAAATAACCTCCAACGGCTGCATTTAATGAAACACTTTCGCTGAAAGCTCCAGGCCACGCGCTCCTTTTAAAATGTAGTAAAGCTAAAGTTGAAGGTTTTTGTGCTGAATATTTATGACAAATTACAGCCTCCATTTTTAACAACTAAAGGAAACGAGAAATAAATCATCAATAAAGAACGAGGACGAAGAAGAAAAAAGAAATAGTGAATGAAAAACAAATCACAGCGTTGGACTCACATGAGATTATCATCTTGTTTAATACGGTAAATAATCTGTGTTGGAGTTAAATCTTTAATGAGTATGAGTATTGAATGTGTAATCACATGTCGTGCTAATGCAGCTTCATGGACAAGTCCTTGAAATGAGAATATTTAACCGAAATATTCCAGAAAGCAGAGATTTGAATTGCTAAAATCATTGCTTTGAAGCTTAAATCATATGGGATCATACTTATATCAACACCATCATTTATAAAAAACTAAAATTTGCCAAATCCTAAGAACTGAAGTCGGACTTTGAGATTGAGTTCAGGTTTATAAATCTTGGAATAAGTCAGCTCTCATTAATTGTTGGTCTTGCTGTAAAAAGGAACAAACTACTTGTGATTGGCCCTGGTGCAAATTTTTTTTTTGGGCTCTCACCCCAAACACAAGCGCACGCTCGTGCACATGTACACACACAACCACTCCAGACAATTGCTCTGTCACCATGGAGAGGCTCACCATGCCACTCCCATCCTGTTAACCAGCCTTAGATCATCACAACGGACAGCAGCCGGAGCGTCACATTTATCAACGCTAACTTAACAGCCTGCTCCGGACTCAGCCGCTCAGTAGTAATCCCAGACACAGATTACAGTAGGTGCACATTTTCCAACATATGAAACGTAACAATTACAGAGCTATATATTCAAATCCCTCATCCCACTCCATAATAACAAAAAGAAACCAGTACTCACCCATTAGAGGTTTATCCTACAGGTCTTGTGCTCTGCCAAGTCATTAACAACACTGATGAAGAACCATGTCCTTCTTTTATTGGAATGTCCCGGCGGTGAGCGACGCAGCGCGACGTGGCACGCCGTTTAGAGCTGAACTTTTGTTAGACGCCTAGCTGTTTCTATTTATTCATGTCGCTCGCCTTGAAATCACCTCAATGGACCGGGAGCGGCTGATTGGTGAAGTTGAAATGAGGAGATATCGATACGATACCTCCTCATTTCACTACAACAACCATAATAAGCTGGCTGGAGGGAGATCACCACAGAGCAGAACGTTTCCTACCGCTGTTGGATATATTGAATGTCATTTCCAGTAAATATCACAATATTAAATGTGTTTTCTGGTTTTGAAGTGACGTATCAGAAGTGCATATAACAGATTCAGAGCGGACCCGGTGTAGGAAGGTGATTTTTAGGCCCCTGAAAGCTTCTGGGCACCGTTGCGCCGCACAGGTTGCACCGTCGATATTTACGCCACTGGTTTGGAAGTGATGCAGCCACCCACGTTGTGTTTGTATCATTTTATTATCAATATTTTTGAAAAAGAATCAACACCAAATGAGTAGTTTAGGAGTATCGATGTATTGATACCACAATATTGATCCACCCATCCCTAGCTTTTTGCAACTAGAAGTGACACGAGAGCTAAGTACAACTGAACGTTGCATAATAATAATTTTTAGGCAACAAAAATTTTTATAATTAACTTTGATAATTAACTTTGATGAAGTGAAAACACACTGTGAAAGGGTTAAAGTTGTAAGACTGAAACACAGCTCCCAGACTGCACAACGACCTGTCAGTCAGTTATGGTCTATTTGACTCTAAATGGGACCATAATTTACTAAATGAACATCATGCTGTATTGAAGAAGACTTGAAACTAGCGATTGAGACCATAAACTCATGTTTACAATGTTTACTGAGGGAATAAATCAAGTGAGAAGTAGGCTCATTTTCTCATAGACTTCTATACAATCAGACTTCTTTTAGCCACCAGAGGAGTCGCCCCCTGCACTTCAGCATTGGCTTCACTTCTCAGACCCAGAGGTTGCTACCTGGTTTTAACATTAGATGCCATTGGACCAACACGACCCACTAATGAAATCACCAAAGCTCAGCTGGAACTCTTTTACTTCTTACACTTTTCATTCCCTCCGTTAAATCCCCTCTTATGTTTATGTAAATGTGGAAAACATTTTTTTTTTCATGCTGAACTTTGAAGCTATTTGATGTTTACAATGAGTGAAATCTTCAAGACCATCAAATGGAAATATTCTGCACGTCCTGTGTATCATCTTATACACATCCCCCCCTCCCAAAAGAAAGTTCCTCCGGACATATTGGGTATGTTTAAAGACTTTAGGATCTCCACTAGAATTTCAAACAGAGTTTGTTTGTTTGAAGAGAGCCCGTCAAAACAACACAAGGCTTCAGCAGAGCTAACAAACATACCAGTAACTCATTCCTGGAAGATGATTTGTGCAACACAGCAGGTAACTTTGAGCAGCATTGTTTTCTGAACAGCGACGGACTTAATCAACCTGCTGCCAGCAGAGCTCCTCAGTGTGACACGCAGCTCTAATGAAGCTACAAACGCTTAATAAGGGCCACAACCAGAGATGCCTTTTGGTGCATGCTGGTTATTGAGAGTGAAACATCCAACTAGAAGCTCAATTAAACAAATGTTTTTCACCGTTACAGGCTGATCCTCACCTCGCTTTAATGACCCCGTCTCTCGGTAATCACCCAGCCACCTTGAGATGCAAAGTTAACACTAACAGGAAGTGTGTGCGGGCGGCGAAGCGGCGACGAACCTCAGCCCGTGACCTATGGATCGTTAATGACAACCGACATCAACCGGCGGTGAAAAATCTCCCATTTAAGGAATTAATTCCTCACGCCGGGGGCCTCCGCGGATTCATTGATCCTCACGTCCCACGGATGAGCTGCTCTCAAGTGCGGAGCGTGAAGGCTGAAGGCCGTCACGCTCTTGTGCCGCATTGATCGGGTGCGAGCCGGCGTTTTATGATTACAAGGATCCAACTCTTGAAGGTGAGTGCCACAAAATGAGCCGTAATTCCCCCGCATCCACCGGCCCTCCGACAATGGAAGCATTCGTTCAGGTCTGCTGATGAAACTCGGAGACAGACGACGTTCGAGAGCCGACATGTTTGTAGATGTCATGAAATCCTGGACTTTAGGATTTGTTTTAAAAGCTGGCAGCAAAATCCACTTCACTCTGTTTTTATGTTGTTTTTTTTAAGTCCTTCAGTGAGAATCAGCTTCAAGGCCAGCAGAGATGGACAGTCTGCTTCGCCGTCCATTACAGGACACAGTTTACTGTCAACTGTTGGAAAGACACCAACACTTGAGCTGCCGCTGTCACTGGTGTTAAATCAGAACAAATCCTCTTCTGTATACAGTAGGCAGGCTGCAGACATCAACCTGTCTGCACGAAAAGGCGTAAAAATTTGATTGACCGGGGACGGCGTGTCAAAATACACTCATTACATCCATAGTGTCCTTTCAAAATAAACTTCACAGTTAGTTGAAAGCCCGGTTCGACTCGCTAAAGGACGCCTCCGTGCGTCGGTCTCTGACGCCGAGGGGCGCTGACCAAACGGAGGTATTTGACGAGTTGGGAGTGAGAACAGGTTGGTCTGACAGTCTGCCCCGCTCAGTCCTGGTTCTGGTTTTCGCGAGCCTCCCTCCCTCTAGCGGGGCACCAGCAACACGGCCTGGGCCTCCGGCACTGTGGTGTCGGTGATGGCTTCCAGGAAGTGGGCAGTGAGCCCCTGGTCCTGCAGCCGCAGACGCAGTGGAACTCCCCGCCAAAGTCGATGTAGAGGTTGTGTCCTGGACCACGTGAAAGATCCTCCAGAACACCGCCTTGTCTTTTGGCCGAGCCCATTACAGTAGGAGCAGCGAGGCCAAGTTTAAAGACGGGCAGTCGACACCAGAGAGCTAAATAACGATTATTAGTCCAACTTAAAGTATTTCAACGTGATTGCTGCTGAACAGCAGACTGATGCAATCTACTGTAACTGCTAATCAGAGCGTCGATGCAACGACTGGCTGTTCCAGAGGAAAACATTCATCCATCTGCGTCCACTGTAATATACAGTTTTTCATTTAAAGGAAATTGAAGTGGCTGTTGTGTTTCTATCCAGTGATCCGGGATCAGCAGTCGTTTCCCCCCGAAGATTCATGGCCCCTCGAAACAATAAGACTACTCTCCAGTAATCAAACCACCTCCTCTCTCGCCATGACCTTGTCGAGGCGAACGCCGGCCTGCGTCGATCCTCGCCGCCTTTTAAATATTTATGATCATGCAGAGCAACAGCAGGCTGTAGCCGTATATATCCTTAAGGGGGAGCCTATGAATCTGATTCCAGGGGCTTCGTGCTCACTATATACTTTTTTCATTATCTCCTGATCGCGCGGAGGCGGATGAGGTCAGGCGAGGTCAGGCGAGGTCAGGTGAGGGGGCCGAGGGAGAGGAAGGCCAGTTGAAATTTATTCTAATTATTTTGGACACCTATGCAGATCTCGCCCTTGGGTGATGCGTACAGTATGTCACCTGTATGAGACACATTACCAGTCAGCAGAGGATGGATTGCTGTAATTTAAATATTGTCAGTCATCACTGTTTCCCTGCCAAACTTCCCCTCCTGTCTTCTTCTTCTTTTGTTCGCCGATCTCCCGTACGCTTTGTTACCTTTTCCTATTTTTTTCATTCAAGGGTAATTTTTCTTTACCAGGAAGCGACACACAATTAGTTTTGGTATGATGAGCTATTCTGAGTTTTCCATGACCCCTGACGATATCTAATCAATTTACAGATTTTCTTTTTTTTTAATTAAACAGAGATCAAAGAGTGGAGATAAAAGCTTCCGCCGTTCTGCCACGGAATGATTTCAGCAACGCTTTTTAAATGAAGATGAAACATTCACGGTCACACACACTTCCATATTGACTCTCTTATCATGAACTCATAAAATTCGTTTGCATTCATTCACACACACACACACACACACACACACACACACACACACACACCAGGCCTCCTGCTCTCCAAACATGCTGCCTTATGTTTATTTATGAAATGCCAATATGGAGCACTTCAAAGAATTGTCCAGCCCTCAAAAAAAAAAAAAAAAGAAGACGAAGAAGAAACCTCCCCGAGGTGATCTGCCAGCGTCTGTAAATTAGACCCATAATTCTCCAGAAGGAACCAGCGGCCGGCGAGCCGAGGCGCCACTCAACTCTGAGTCCTTCAGCACCCGGAGTGGTCGCAGATAAAAATACAAGAAACTCATCACCGCCGCAGCGGCCGCTTTGTTGTTAATGCTGCTCATGATGCAACCACGACGACAGCTGCGTCTGGAGCTTTGACTCAGGAGAAGCTGCACCGACACCGACCCAAAAAACAAACAAAAAAAAGCACACAAAACGGTTTTAGCAGCAATTCTCAGAACAAAACGCTCGACTGCGGAGGCAGAAATAATCTCACTGGATCAGTCAAACTTAATTTATACTTTATATTTAAACCTCTGGAAAAAGTTTGCTGCAGTGAACACAAAGTTAGTCCAAGTTGCAAACACATTCTGCATCTAAATACACCAGCAACATCTGGGTCTGCGAAGTGAAGACAATGCTGAAGTGACTTAACCTGCATTCTCTCTAACAGCCAGCAGGGGGCGACTCCTCTGGTTGCTAAAAGAAGTCTGATTCTATAGAAGTCAATGAGAAAATGAGCCTACTTCTCACTTGATTTTTTTAACGTTAAAACTGCAGTCACCAGTAACCGTTCTCCAGGGAGCTGAAGTAACAATTTCAAACATGAGGTGGGATATAAAGATGAAACTATTGTATTTCCAGACGTGTTACATTCCAGCGCTGTCTGCTGGAGGCTCTAACCCAGGCCGCCTGACAGTGCTGCGAGCTGATACATTTATAGCTAGAGCCGCCAGGTGGGATCCCAGACGCCACATCAGCTCCCTATCAGCGCCTCGCCTCGACTACACCTTCCACAGGATCACAACACGTCCTCGCCTTAACCGCTAAAGACCCCGGGAGCAGCTAACGACAAACTAAACCTGTTTGTGTATTCATGTAGCTCGTTGCTTCCTGTCTGAGCGGGGGGGAACTCTGATTTTAACAAACAGTCACCGTGTGATTCACCCTGCAGCTGAATGCATTTGCATTATGGCCTCAGCACACGGCGCCATCAGCACAGATCAGCTCCCCCCCCCGACACAGCGAGGCTGCTGGAAATAAAACTCAGGTAAGCAGACCGGTTCCTGTTGACTCATCCTGACACACTAACAAACAATCATTTAAATGTTTTTACTGCAGTGAGTCAGACATTTCTATCAGCATGTTCACCAAACTAAATCTTTTAATTATCAGAGTAGTCTGTAACGACTCCTATTTACTCCTCTTACTGCAGTTAAGTAGTCATTATATAATATTAATCAGGGCTGTCAATTTATTAAAATATTTTAATCGTGATTAATTGCATGCGAGTCCATAGTTAATCTTCGCAAATTAATTGCACATTTTTAAACAGTTCAAAATGTACCTTAAAGGGAGATTTATCAAGTATTTAATACTCTTATCAACATGGGAGAGGACAAATATGCTGCTTTATGCAAATGTATATTTATCATTGGTAATCAGTTCACAACACAAAACAATGACAGATATTGTCCAGAAACCCTCACAGGTACTGCATTTAGCATAAAACAATATGCTCAACATCATAACATGGCAAACTGCAGCCCAACAGACAACAACAGCTGTCAGTGTGTCAGTGTGCTGACTTGACTATGACTTGCCCCAAACTGCATGTGATGATCATAAAGTGGGCATGTCTGTAAAGGGGAGACTCGTGGGTACCCATAGAACCCATTTACATTCACATATCTGGAGGTCAGAGGTCAAGGGACACCTGTGAAAATGACCATGACAGTTTTTTCATCACCAAAAATTTGGAGCGTTGTTTAGCCTCCTTCATGACAGGCTAGTATGACATGGTTGGTACCAATTGATTCATCAGCTTTTCTAGTTTCATATGATACTGGTATCTTCACTCAAGCTTTAAAACTGAGCCCACTACAACCTAAAGTAAGTTGCGTTAATGCGTTATTATCACATTTACATTGACAGACCTACTAACTATAGACCTGATGGGTCCGTCCTCTCTCCCTCTCTCTAGTGATTCATCCTTCCACTTCATCCAGAGCGAGTACTCTACTTTGTGCTAACATTTTTTACTTCTGCGGATATTCCGTATCATAGCAACCAGACGCTGAAAACAACAATGCTGCGCCTCATTGTTCTTCTGTGTTCTGCATTTAATAAACAAGTATTTAATTAGTTTTAAAACTGTGATCTTGGTCATTAAAAAAGCAACAATATCTGTGTGCGTGTGGAAGTGTATGTGTACATATATACGCCGGTATCCAAGGTATATGTAAATTAATCTAATGTACAAACTTGAATATAACATCCAACCTATTTTTTTTTCATCTATTTTTTTCTATTTATTTATTCATTTATTTTTATAATTTCTAATGCTGATGTTGTTTTCTTTTGTGTATATCTTGAATTGTCTCTGTTCATTTCTAAGTTTATTACTTGTATAAACTGTAAATTGCATATATGAAAACAATCTAGAAAAAAAATAATTTAATAACAAAAAAAATTTAAATAAAAAGCAACAACATTCCTGAAAACAGCCTAACAATAAAGCTTATTTATACAGCACTAAAATCAGGATAAATGAAGTAATTTCAAGGCATAATATTGCATATGGCGCTGTTGAGACGATCATTATCACTGCAGACAGCGATGCACTTGTGTCTGTCGTAGACGACTATGTTGGTGACAGTTTTGGCAGTGGAGAGGACTTGTTTGAAATTCTGGTGGAGCTTCCAAAGATAACAAATCTGACAGGCCGAATATTTGGAAAAAGTGTCAAAAATGTGGCAGTAGAATATTTCCATGTGATGGAACGGTTCAGAGTCTGGGGCTTGAATATCTTATTCAATGTAAATATAATAGCTTATAGCGTGTTCAGATGATTTGGAAATCAATAACCTTTTATCAGTATGTTTGTCTGGTGAAAACAGATCCCCCCCTGCAGGTTTTTAATGAATTCTAAAACTGAGCAGAAAGTCCGTGTTGAGTCACATTAACCTCAGAATACAATATATGAAATATTTATAGTCATTTCAGTTGTCTGACCTCATTCTGTCAACAATCGGAAAAGTTTAGACTCAGCCGAGAAACACACTTCCAAAAACCCTAAAAAGAAGTTTTCTTCCTCCAGAGGAGGGGCGATCTCCCCGACCGAGACATTTATAAATACATATCTTCTATTAAAGAGGAACATTATAACTCTTCTAATCAGTTTATACAACTTCACATCCCTCCGAACAACTTGAGAATCACAGACGGAGCCATCTCCGAGAGTCAGAAATCCCTCGAGTACATCTCACATTTACACAATCCACAGGCGCGATGGACACAAGGTCTTAAAATGCAAATAATCAGTCGCTGAAGAAATCCACCACCGGAGGATTACACGTCAGTCACAGGCTGCGGCTGAAAATAGTGCTTTGGAGAGTGAAGAGTTTTTGGAGTTTGGATTCGTTCACTTTTCTGACTCGTGAGGAAAAAGTTTTAATTTCTTTCCCCACTTCCTCCATGACCGACTTTAACCAGCGGAGGTCGGTTTGTGATGGAGGAGCTTCATGTTCTGCAGTTCAGAGAGA